>NC_139738.1:0-2500 GCF_964211835.1 Anser anser | reverse complement strand
TAGGGTTAGGGTTAGGGTTAGGGTTAGGGTTAGGGTTAGGGTTAGGGTTAGGGTTAGGGTTAGGGTTAGGGTTAGGTTAGGGTTAGGGTTAGGGTTAGGGTTAGGGTTAGGGTTAGGGTTAGGGTTAGGGTTAGGGTTAGGGTTAGGGTTAGGGTTAGGGTTAGGGTTAGGGTTAGGGTTAGGGTTAGGGTTAGGGTTAGGGTTAGGGTTAGGGTTAGGGTTAGGGTTAGGGTTAGGGTTAGGGTTAGGGTTAGGTTAGGTTAGGGTTAGGGTTAGGGTTAGGGTTAGGGTTAGGGTTAGGGTTAGGGTTAGGGTTAGGGTTAGGGTTAGGGTTAGGGTTAGGGTTAGGGTTAGGGTTAGGGTTAGGGTTAGGGTTAGGGTTAGGGTTAGGGTTAGGGTTAGGGTTAGGGTTAGGGTTAGGGTTAGGGTTAGGGTTAGGGTTAGGGTTAGGGTTAGGGTTAGGGTTAGGGTTAGGGTTAGGGTTAGGGTTAGGGTTAGGGTTAGGGTTAGGGTTAGGGTTAGGGTTAGGGTTAGGGTTAGGGTTAGGGTTAGGGTTAGGGTTAGGGTTAGGGTTAGGGTTAGGGTTAGGGTTAGGGTTAGGGTTAGGGTTAGGGTTAGGGTTAGGGTTAGGGTTAGGGTTAGGGTTAGGGTTAGGGTTAGGGTTAGGGTTAGGGTTAGGGTTAGGGTTAGGGTTAGGGTTAGGGTTAGGGTTAGGGTTAGGTTAGGGTTAGGGTTAGGGTTAGGGTAGGGTTAGGGTTAGGGTTAGGGTTAGGGTTAGGGTTAGGGTTAGGGTTAGGGTTAGGTTAGGGTTAGGGTTAGGGTTAGGGTTAGGGTTAGGGTTAGGGTTAGGGTTAGGGTTAGGGTTAGGGTTAGGGTTAGGGTTAGGGTTAGGGTAGGGTTAGGGTTAGGGTTAGGGTTAGGGTTAGGGTTAGGGTTAGGGTTAGGGTTAGGGTTAGGGTTAGGGTTAGGGTTAGGGTTAGGGTTAGGGTTAGGGTTAGGGTTAGGGTTAGGGTTAGGGTTAGGGTTAGGGTTAGGGTTAGGGTTAGGGTTAGGGTTAGGGTTAGGGTTAGGGTTAGGGTTAGGGTTAGGTTAGGGTTAGGGTTAGGGTTAGGGTTAGGGTTAGGGTTAGGGTTAGGGTTAGGGTTAGGGTTAGGGTTAGGGTTAGGGTTAGGGTTAGGGTTAGGGTTAGGGTTAGGGTTAGGGTTAGGGTTAGGGTTAGGGTTAGGGTTAGGGTTAGGGTTAGGGTTAGGGTTAGGGTTAGGGTTAGGGTTAGGGTTAGGGTTAGGGTTAGGGTTAGGGTTAGGGTTAGGGTTAGGGTTAGGGTTAGGGTTAGGGTTAGGGTTAGGGTTAGGGTTAGGGTTAGGGTTAGGGTTAGGGTTAGGGTTAGGGTTAGGGTTAGGGTTAGGGTTAGGGTTAGGGTTAGGGTTAGGGTTAGGGTTAGGGTTAGGGTTAGGGTTAGGGTTAGGGTTAGGGTTAGGGTTAGGGTTAGGGTTAGGGTTAGGGTTAGGTTAGGGTTAGGGTTAGGGTTAGGGTTAGGGTTAGGGTTAGGGTTAGGGTTAGGGTTAGGTTAGGGTTAGGGTTAGGGTTAGGGTTAGGGTTAGGGTTAGGGTTAGGGTTAGGGTTAGGGTTAGGGTTAGGGTGGGTTAGGGTTAGGGTTAGGGTTAGGGTTAGGGTTAGGGTTAGGGTTAGGGTTAGGGTTAGGGTTAGGGTTAGGGTTAGGGTTAGGGTTAGGGTTAGGGTTAGGGTTAGGGTTAGGGTTAGGGTTAGGGTTAGGGTTAGGGTTAGGGTTAGGGTTAGGGTTAGGGTTAGGGTTAGGGTTAGGGTTAGGGTTAGGGTTAGGGTTAGGGTTAGGGTTAGGGTTAGGGTTAGGGTTAGGGTTAGGGTTAGGGTTAGGGTTAGGGTTAGGTTAGGGTTAGGGTTAGGTTAGGTTAGGGTTAGGGTTAGGGTTAGGGTTAGGGTTAGGGTTAGGGTTAGGGTTAGGGTTAGGGTTAGGGTTAGGTTAGGGTTAGGGTTAGGGTTAGGGTTAGGGTTAGGGTTAGGGTTAGGTTAGGGTTAGGGTTAGGGTTAGGGTTAGGGTTAGGGTTAGGGTTAGGGTTAGGGTTAGGGTTAGGGTTAGGGTTAGGGTTAGGGTTAGGGTTAGGGTTAGGGTTAGGGTTAGGGTTAGGGTTAGGGTTAGGGTTAGGGTTAGGGTTAGGGTTAGGGTTAGGGTTAGGGTTAGGGTTAGGGTTAGGGTTAGGGTTAGGGTTAGGGTTAGGGTTAGGGTTAGGGTTAGGGTTAGGGTTAGGGTTAGGGTTAGGGTTAGGGTTAGGGTTAGGGTTAGGGTTAGGGTTAGGGTTAGGGTTAGGGTTAGGGTTAGGGTTAGGGTTAGGGTTAGGGTTAGGGTTAGGGTTAGGGTTAGGGTTAGGGTTAGGGTTAGGGTTAGGGTTAGGGTTAGGGTTAGGGTTAGGGTTAGGGTTAGGGTTAGGGTTAGGGTTAGGGTTAGGGTTAGGGTTAGTTAGGT
>NC_139737.1:16094500-16269500 GCF_964211835.1 Anser anser | reverse complement strand
TGAAGAGCATCTTGGCAGAGATACTATGGCAAACTAGCAAGAGAGACAACACCTTTCCATCGGCCATCTTCCAGCCCGAGTACTGCAGCTGACAGTAAACGACCAGGCAAAGTGCTGAGCTGTGTCTGAAGTGTTAGAGGGACTCAGAGAGTAATGACCGCAGCCTGGCTGGCTGGAGGGAGAGCTCATGAGCCTATCTTAGTCTTCCCTCTCTAGGCCATCATGCAGAACATCTGCCTCCCACTGAGGGGAAACAGCACAGAACATGATTTGGGGGAAGACAAATGGTTCAGACATGATTATCCTCAGATTTTTTTCACCTTTGGCCACCTCAGAGGTATCTGGGCACAGAGCAGATAGGCCAGGATTTGCAGAAGCAGCCACTGATGCCAGGTACATGAGCATTTCAGTGATCTGCTATGAGATGACACCTGTGAGACTCGGCAGGATGTGAAATGCCACCCTTCAGAAAACCTGAGCTGAGTGGGTGCTTCCAAGCTCCGACCCAAGGTCCCTCAGCTGGAGGTGTCAGTGTCCTGTATGCTCCCCTGTCCGCTCTGCAGGGTATTGCTGCTCTGAAATGGAGTTGATGGGATGAAAGCATCACTGCACCTCTGCTTCTTCTGAATGAGCTCCAGTGCCCTGGATAAATTTGCTTGTGTTGGTGACTGAAGCCAATGCAGTGAGGTGGGATTCTGCTGCCAGACAGGTGCTGGTCTGGCAGCCGCTGCTGGGGGTGCTGGAGACAGGCAGTGGGGGTCAGTAGTGTTGTAGCCAGGGCACACCAGTGCGCACCTCCATGAGCCTGCCATGGCTGGCAGGGGCTGTAGGTAGAGCCTCAGTCCCTGATCTCCAGTTCTGACCATCAGGTGGCAGCAACAAGGCAATGTCATCATCGCAAGGCAAATGAATCAACGTCAACTCCAGCCAGAGTTAAATCCTAACTTTCCAAGCTGCCTCATAAGAGAGGTGAAGTCTTTGGTGACTTTGTACCTCTGGTTAAAGGCTTTGCTTGCCAGCTGGAGAGGAAACCTCACTTCTGTGTTAAGACAAGGGAAGCAGCAGACTCCTGCGGTACATAAGAGTAATATTGTGTTTACACAAAACACAATGATACAGCCAATCGTTCATGCATGGTGGGCTGGTAGTGATGGCTATAATATGCACAAAGAGCTTATAGCTTATCAGAGTGGCTAACTGGGCTGGTCTAACTAACTGGGCTAACTGGTCAGGATTTAATGAAGTGAAAACTTGGCGGTAAGTACAAACTTACCTACAGGAGTCAAATGCACCTGCTGGCAGAAGGGTCTCAGAGGCTGGGGCCTTCGCTGGCAGTGCTGGATGTGCCTTTTGGCCCCCCTGCGGGGGTGACTGAGCAGCAAGTGCTGCAGCAGCGGGCACAGAGGCCTCCCAGCCACCCAGCGAACACAGCAGCCTTGGAAGAACATCCACTGGTGGACACTGCCCATGTTTGCCACCACAATGAAGACTTCAAGGTTGAGTGATGCCATCATCCCAGACCTTGTGCTGCTGCTTTTACTACAGAAAGTCTTTAATTACCTATCAAATTTCCCCTCACTGTTTCTAGGGAGTAGGACATTTTCAGGCAATTACTTTATTTTACAAAATTGTGGTGGCTTTATGAAAGGTGAGCTCATTGCTGCAGAGAAAAGGACTGCCTTGGACCAAGGTGCACTTTGGTATGACTGCAGCCACGTGTCTAGGCTCTGTGTGGGGCTTTAGTGCTGGAGCTATGGAACGGGCAGGGTATGGTATGGCATGGCGTGATCATGGTATGTACTTTCTTGCACAAGGACACATCTCCCTGCAAGCCACCACCAGCAGCACCATGTTCCCAGGAGGCCAGTGTCTAGGCAGTTCACTTCCCAGCCCTGTAACATGTTGTTGCCTGAGTTTGGTCCTCCCAAAGCAGCCAGCTTGCCAGGGGCCTGCTGGATTTGCCCTGAAGCATGACCTGGTACCCCATAACCACAGGCCATGCCCAGGAGCCACACGTGGCACTGGGCACAAGTCATGTCATTCCTCTGCCACAGGTGTAGGGGACCGGGGCTGTGCCATGGCCCCTGAGCAGAGTCTGTTCCTGCCACCTTGGCAGCCTCAGGTTTTGCCTTTGGTGTGGGGCCAAACCAGAGCTCCTCCTCTCTTGGTCAACTGGAGCACAAATCTGTGTTTCCAAAACCTGGTGAAAAAAGGCTTTTGGCTTTAATATCTCTCAGTGCCTCTGGATTTTATAGTAAGCTGTCAGTCTCTTGGCACTCTTCATGAAGCATACCTAAGTCTAAGTGTGAGCAACCTCCAGCTGATAACCTAGGGCTCACTAAGACATCAGCTTATTGCCACGTCATTTCCATTTTCCTTAATTTCCTCATGTTGATTGTCTCTCCTTCCCCAGTCCCATCTGATAAGGGAAATAAATGTACAATTGATTCACATCCAGCACTCAGTGTTTCAGGAGAGGTCTCTCCAACCCTTTACTGAAAGTGGAAATAATCACATTTAAATGTTATGGCTATATCTGGGGCTGGTTTGGACTTGGGCACAGGGATTTAGTGCACAGGGTAGGTTCCCAGTAGTAGAGCTCATAGCTACCCAGCAGTGTGAAGCCTTCCTGCACTCAGCTCTCCCCGTGGGCTCTGCCTGCTGCTCCAGGGCTGTGGGAGCCACATCCATGGGTGCAGTGCCCAAGTGGCACGTGCAAAGGCTGCGGTGAAGCACTGCCACAGGGCTGTGCTTTAAGCACTACGAAATACCACTTTTTCACAAGAATCTCCACTATCTCATTGCTCTCCTGATAGATGGCTGTCCAAACAGAGCCCAGGGCCTTTGGACAATAGTGAGTGTTCTTGTTCTCTTCAGCAGGGTCAGGTCAGGTCTTGCACAATGCCTCAGTGACAACACAGACTTTACTTTGTCATGCGCCATGCCCCTTTCCCCATGGCCTGACAGCTTGTACTTGATGCAAGGACCTCCTAGCTCCCGCTCTGCAGGTTAATTGTCCTCAGGTACAGAAATGTTAATTTGGCTTTTTCCATCTTTTCTGACATTTGTCTCCATGCAGTACCTTAAGAGGACAGGATTCACTCTTCCAACACAAACCATGAAGTTTTCCACGTAACCTGTTTTCTTCGTCCTGTTTCTCCACATCTTTTCTGCCCTGCTAGGAACATTTTTCTTTTTCCCCAGCTGTGCTCCAGGCTGACTGCCTATTTCAGAGACAGGCTCACCTTGCATGGGCCACCAAATAGCCTTAGTGTTTGGATGAGACAAACTGCAGGGCTCGGTTTTGCATTTGGTTTCTCCATCCCTGCATACCCTTTACCTACAAAAGAACCTGATCTTGGCCCATCTTCCAGAGTTCCTGCAGCACTTATCTGCCAGGAAGGTCTGCTCTCAGGAGACTTTGTATGGCCTCTAGTCCTGCTGAGCATGTAAGCTGTGATTCAGGGACAAAGAAGAGGCAGAGGAAATGCCATTTTTCCTGAGTTGGGGCTACACTCTAGGGTTGCTGGACTCAGTGGGTGAATGGTTCTACTGCTCAGCAAGGCATTTCCCCCAGTCTGCCTGAGAAAAACATACAAACAAACAAACATGATTTTGATCCCTAGGGCTTCTCTAGAGTATTGCAGAGCTTCAATTCACCAGCATGTACAACGAGTGCCTGAGTAGCACTTGAGGAGCAATCGATTAGCTCAATATAATGAGTCTTAAATACTTCCTTGTCATCTCCCTCTTATAGATGTTGCCTGTGTCTTTTTGCTCAGGCCTGTATTCAGGTTTCTATAGGCATTCAATCCCATTTCTTTGCTTGTGTGATTACTTACAATTCTTGTTTAAATTCTTCTCATTTTCACAGTGTAATTAGGAAGAGGAATGACCTTTGTTCTGTAGTTAAAAAGTAATTAACTATGCTTTTTGCTTCATGGTTGTTTTTTAATTAGGACTTTGTTGATGTCTTTTGTCCTTGGCAGAAAATAAGGGCCAGGGCATATATTGGTTGCAGCTGTGCTGCCCAGGGCTGAGAGGGGGGCTGCCTGGCCTGGCAGAATCCACAGAGGTGGCCACAGATGTTCCTGTTTGCACAGATGTTCCCCACCACATTCACATCCTCTGTCCATTGTAATCAGGGGCATTTCATCTGCCCTCAGCATTAAGGTAACTGGAAAAAGCTCTATACAAGTGGGGTTTTGCCTACTTTTCCTTGTTCAGGTCTGTAAGTATTCCCTGGCACTTTCCTACAGGACTGGGGCACCTACACCATCACTAGACAAGCCCTGTCCCTTCCTCATAGCTGTCATCAGCATGCCCCAGTTATCAAGCACCTGTCCTAGAGTGATGTGCATATGACACCAGCATGGCTGAGGATGGAGACCTGTGTAGGGGTGTGCACTGGTATTAAGCAGTTCCTGAGGACTGAGAAGATATGCTCTGAAATCTAATTGCTTCCAGAGCTGCTGGTTACTGTGTAAGCAATAGCAACATACACATGGGGCTGAGGAGGAAATGAACACTTAAATTCCTCAGACCAAAATATGTGGAGTTGCCGTGCCCTTTGCATTTTAGACTGGAAAATCCTCTGTATCCCGTAAAGGAACATCTTCACATGAAGGATATATTTCAAATGAGGAGTAGTAAAAGGATCCCCACTCATGGCTGGGATAATGCAGGTGGGTTGGTAAACTGGGGAGGAAATCACAAGCTTCAAAAAGCAGGCTCAGGCACCATGGCAGAGCAATGCTGCGCGCCAGCCAGGCTCCTCTCTCTTTAGTTTCTAGGAAGGGTTGATGCAGAGAAGTGGGGCAAGTTGGTTGTTCTGAGAGGCACCTCTCTGGAAGGCATGTCGTAGGTATCTTTAAGTCCATGATTTTGCTTGAATTTACATTTTTGTTCAGCATATGTGGACTCTGATGGCAAAGGGACAAACCTGGAGCTGAACTCCTGAGCGAGTGGCTAGGAAGGCACTGGTGGGGTTGGAGTGTGATGGAAGTACTGGCATGGCACGTGCCTGCAAGTCGTAGGTGCAGGTCGTTGATGGCAGTATGTTGGCTGGGATCAAGGCAGTGCAACAGCTCCATCCTGCATGTATACTCACATGGTAGGCCATTCTGGTTTGCTGCCATACACATGGTACCCATCATCTCAGTGCAGGAAGATGGTGAGGCATGGCTGGATCAGGGGTACAAGCAGCCATGTGTTCCCAGAAGGAGGTAGCCTTGAGACAGTTCAGTTTGCAAGAGGAGGAATCCTCATAGGACTGTTTGGTGGCTGTGCCCTGGGATGGAAGAGGATCGGGTGTCCCGTGTGCTGCTCCTCTGCACCTCCTGTCCTCACCTGCCCGGAACTCCTAGCCAGCTCTCACCTGAAGATTGCTGAGCAGAAATGTTCCTCAGGAGAGCCTGGGAGTTTTCCAGGCCCAAAGCATCTGTGTCCTGCCAGCTTGTTACTTGTGTTCCTGTGCTTGCTGTGCTCTGCTGACTGCTCCTGAGACTGGTCTCAGCTGTTCTGGCAGCTGGGCTTTGCTTCTTGCTGGTAAAAATCATATTTTTTTGTGTGCAAGTTTGGTTCATTCTTCATATATGCAAAGGAGATCAGTATCCCCCCTCTCACCTCGTTCTCTATGTCTGAGAGCGTTGTCCAAATCCTTCTCAAACTCTGGCAGGCTTGGTGCTGTGATCATTTCCCTGGTGAGCCACAGCCCAACCACCCTCTCAGTAAAGAACCTTTTCCTACCACCCAGCCTGACCCTCCCCCTGTCCCCCTGCCATTCCCTCGGGTCCTGTCGCTGTCCCCAGAGAGCAGAGCTCAGCGCCTGCCCCACCGCTCCCCTTGGGAGGGAGCTGAAGGCCACCATGAGGCCTCCCCTCAGCCTCCTCCTCTCTGGGATGAACAAACTGAGGAACCTCAGCTGCTCCTCATACTTCTTGCCCTCCAGACCCTCACCATATTTGTAGCCCTCCTTTGGATACTCTCTCATAGTTTTGTGTCCTTATTCTCTTGTGGCACCCAAATCTGCACACAGTGCTCGAGGCAAGGCCACACAAGTTTGGAGCTGACTGGGAGTTTATTGTTAGTGCAGTCATGGTCCTCCAGCTTAAGGCTCCAGGGTTCCCAGCACCCATCATTGGTGTTGAAAACAGAGGCAAAGAAGGCATTAAATGCTGCAGTGGTGGGATGCTGGGGCAGGGAGAAGCCATGCCAGAGCAGGGAGCTCAGCTCACCTGGCCTCCCAGAGATGGGATGCCAAGCCCTACCAAGGCTTTGGTAGACACCGGTGCACAATGTACTCTAATGCCATCAAGCTATAAAGGGCCAGAGCCCATCTGTATTTATGGTGTGACGGGGGGATCCCAGCAGTTAACTGTATTGGAGGCTGAAGTAAGTCTAACCGGTAATGAGTGGCAAAAGCACCGTATTGTGACTGGCCCAGATGCTCCGTGCATCCTTGGCATAGACTATCTTAGAAGAGGATATTTCAAGGACCCAAAAGGGTTCCGCTGGGCTTTTGGCATAGCTGCCTTGGAGACAGAGGACATTAAACAGTTGTCTACCTTGCCTGGTCTCTCAGAGGACCCTTCTGTTGTGGGGTTGCTGAGGGTTGAAGAACAGCAAGTGCCGATCGCTACCACAACTGTGCACCGGCGGCAATATCGCACCAACCGAGACTCCCCGATTCCCATCCATAAGCTAATTCGTCAACTGGAGAGCCAAGGAGTGATCAGCAAGACTCATTCACCTTTTAATAGTCCCATATGGCCAGTGCGAAAGTCTAATGGTGAGTGGAGACTAACAGTGGACTATCGTGGCCTGAACGAAGTCACGCCACCACTGAGTGCTGCAGTGCCGGACATGCTAGAACTCCAGTATGAACTGGAATCAAAGGCAGCCAAGTGGTATGCCACAATTGATATCGCTAATGCATTTTTCTCCATCCCTCTAGCAGCACAGTGCAGGCCACAGTTTGCTTTCACTTGGAGGGGAGTCCAATATACTTGGAATCGGCTGCCCCAGGGGTGGAAACACAGCCCTACCATTTGCCATGGACTGATCCAGTCTGCGCTGGAGCAGGGGGAAGCTCCTGAACACCTGCAGTACATCGATGACATCATTGTGTGTGGTGACACTGCAGAAGAAGTTTTCGAGAAAGGGAAGAAAACAGTCCAAATCCTTCTGAAGGCCGGTTTTGCCATAAAACAGAATAAAGTTAAAGGACCTGCACGAGAGATCCAGTTTTTAGGAATTAAATGGCAAGATGGACGTCGTCAAATCCCAATGGATGTGATCAACAAGAAAACCAGCGACCTAAGGATCTACAGTCCTCCGCTCTACCAGCTGAGCTATCGAAGGTAGCCATCCCATCTCTGCTCATCCACGATTACCCCAGCTCTGCTGGGAGACCACCCCCCTCCTCCCTTGGAGCAAGGTCTCAGGCTGCCCTGCAGCTGGGCTGGGTCAGAGGGAGCGGGTTATAGCCGAGAGGTGGAGGGCAGCCCCTGCCCCTGCCCGATGGCCAGGCACAGGACATGCAGTGCCAGCCTGGCTCCGCTACCTGCCTGCAGCCAGGCAGAGCCGAGGCTGCCTCAGGGAAGCCAGCAGTTCTGAGGTACTCGCAGTGAAGGTGTGTGTCTGGTGTGCACTTCCCCAACCAAACTCTGGCATACTCCTTGGGCAGTCCTCGCACACATTCTCAGCTCTGCCTGCAGCCACTCCCTGCCCCCAGACCATCAGCAGTGTGCCTGATGGTGAGGACCAGTTCTGGATTTTCACGAGGTAGATGGGTGACAGGAGCCGTCACATCCAGCAGCATCAGCATGACCCTCCTGCTAAGCTAACCCTTCCTGTGTGAGTGCTGGGTTTAAATGGATATTTTCCTTTAAGGAGCACTTTCAGTGCTGTTACATAGGCCAAAAATATGAGATGTCATGCATATATTGAATGCAAAGTCAGGCACTTTTGAGGCTGATTCTGTTGGAATATGCAAGATAATTACATGTTTAAAATCCTTTCAAGGGAGCTTGGCACCAGGCAGCTGTCATGGTGGGTAGGGAAGTAGGCCAGACAGCGCCCGTCCCCCTGAGTGCCGGTAACAGGCGCTGACAAGCTGTGACACAGCACGAGGACGGCACCAGCAGATGCTCTTGCAGAGGAGGTCCAGGGGTCTCGGCTGACACCCGGGCAGGGGCTCAGCCTTGCGGTGCTGCCTGCAGAGCCACGCTAGGGCACCACAGCAGGGCCAGGCATGGATGCTTTGATGACAAACCATGCCCTGGCCCTCTGGATTTCCTTTTTTTCTTTTTTAATGCTTGTCAGATAATGGCTGCAATTGTTAGCTGAACATTGGTTTCAATGTTATGAATGGCAGGTACTTTTGGATGGAGATTATTTGCATATAATAACATAAAGATTCATCCATAGAACAGCTCTCCTGGAGCACAGTGACATCTTCTGCTGTGCAGAGAGCCAGGACAAAGCCCACTCCCCATTTGTAATCCCCTGGAAGCCACTAAATAGCACTTGAATGGTGCATAAGCGGGGTGAGGGCTGTGTGCCAGACCTCTCCTTGCAGAGGAGGATGTTATTCCAGATGCATTATTCAACAAAAGGTGTCAGTCCAGCTTTTTGCACTAGCTGAAAGAAAAATCATAGCCATTTGAAGCAAGCTTTTTGGAAACTAAAATTATCTTCACATTGCATTTCTTCTCCAGTAATGACAGCAGTAAATTTTCTAAAATTCTGAGTCAGACGTCAAGAAATAGAGTAAAAATGTAATTGGCTCAAATATCATAAAATTTAAAAAAGGATCAGAGTGCCAAGATGTTTTTCTTCTTTCTCCTGTTTCTAACTAAGCCTTTAAGACTCTGGTGCCATGGTTTTGGGGGTGTGGGGGGTGGGGACTTGCAAGGAGCTATAGAAATTTCCTGTCTCTTTTTGTTTTTTAAGGCCAGTGCTTACCTGCTTTGGTCTCTACAATCATCTCTCACCAGCAAAGCACTTGCTTACATTTCCATGCTGTCAGGCCAGGGGCTCACATTGCCAATGACCAAGTGTAGCATCTGTAAGAGACAGGAGCCCTTAGTATTATAACTAACAGCTGAATGTGAAATGAAGAGAAAAAACCCTTTCCATTCCCTCTCTTTCACTGACACTTGCATTGGCCAAAGAAGCACCTGCAATTTGTACAGGGCAGGAGTTTCTCTTACCAGCTTGTCTGTTTGCAGCAGGACACAGGGGCTGTGGATGTGGACTTCTCTCCAGACCGAGCCAACAGACCCACTACAATAGTGCCCTGGACAAGGAACTGTGCCCGTGGGCTGGCCCCACTGGCCTTTGCTATCTAGGCCCCTGTAACTACTGCCCTGGCAGCCCCCTCTGCAAGCACAGCTGTGAAAGGTAGCTGCAGCCCTGAGCAATGAGCATCACTTGGTGCCCACAGTCATCCATTCCTTCTGGAGACCTTCCCCAGGCTTTTGCCCACTCTGGGAAGCAGCCTCTTGTCCAAAAGCTTGCTGTGTGCCAGGACAGTGGGCACCGCTGGGTGGGGATGCAGATGTGGCAGAGAGGTTCTACCTTTCTACCTTTCCCAGCCTCCTGCACCCCCCTGCCCATAACAAGGGCCACTTCATCTGCTCTCCACTCCTGCAGTAGATCTGGCTCCTCACATTCATCATCTCTGTCTGCTTGCTTGTCTGTGTTGCTCCCACCTTGCAGAGCACTTGTGCAAACTGGCCAATGTGGAAGCTGCCTTGGACTGACTCCTCACTCCTGCTCCTGCCAGCCGAAATAGACAAGACAGAACACATTTCCTTTGGGCATCTTTCCTGGCACAGTGAGGGAGCTGGCGGATGTTATTGTGAGCCCACTCTCCATCATCTTTGAGAGGTCATGAAGAACAGGAGAGGTGCCTGAGGACTGAAAGAAAGCCCATGTCACCCCAGACTTCAAAACAGCACGAAGAGGACCCAGGAAACTACAGGCCAGTCAGCCTCACCTCCATCCCTGGAAAGGTGATGGAACCACTCAACCTGAAGGTCGTCTCCAAGCACGTGGAAGAGAAAAAGGTGATCAGGAGTAGTCAGCATGGGTACACCAAGGGGAAATCATGCTTGACCAAGCTGATAGCCTTCTGTGATGGAATGACTAGCTGGGTGGATGAGTGGGGAGCAGTAGGTTGTCTACCTTAGCAAGGCTTTCGACACTGTCTCCCATAACATCCTCACAGGCAAGATCAGGAAGTGTAGGATGGATGAGTGGACAGTGAGGTGGATTGAGAACTGGCTGGATGTCAGATCTCAGAGGGTTGTGGTCAGCAGCGCGGAGTCTAGTTGGAGGCCTGTAGCTAGCAGTGTCCCCCAGGGGTCAGTACTGGGTCCAGTGTTCAACATATTCGTCAACAACCCGGACAATGGAACAGAGTGCACCCTCAGCAGGTTTGTGGATGACACAAACCTGGGAGGAGTGGCTGATACCCCAGGGGGCTGTGCTGCCCTTCAGAGGGACCTCAACAGGCTGGAGGGTTGGGCCGAGAGGAACATCATGAAGTTCAACAAGGGCAAGTGCGGGGTCCTGCACCTAGGGAGGAATAACCCCAAGCGCCAGTACAGGCTGGGGGCTGACCTGATGGAGAGCAGCTCTGCAGAGAGGGACCTGGGAGTCCTGGTGGGCAGCAGGCTGACCATGAGCCAGCAATGTGCCCTTTTGGCCTTTTTGGCCCCAAAGGTTTCCTGGGATGTATTTGGAAGAGTGCTGCAAGGAGGTCAAGGGAGGTGATCCTGCCCCTCTGCTCAGCCCTGGTGAGGCCACACCTGGAGCACTGTGTCCAGATCTGGGCTCCCCAGTACACGAGGGACATGGAGCTCCTGGAGCTCCTCCTGGAACCTCCTGGAGGTTCCGGCTCAATATGAGGGGGCACTTCTTTACTGTGAGGGTGACAGAGCACTGGGACAGGTTGCCCAGAGAGGCTGTGGAGTCTCCTTCTCTGGAGATATTCAAACCCTGCCTGGATGCCATCCTGTGCAGTGTGCTCTAGGTGATCCTACCTGGCAGCGGGGTTGGACTAGATGATCTTCAGAGGTCCCTTCCAACCTCATTCTGTGATTCTGTGTTCTTGCAAACACACAGAGGAAAGTTTCTCTTTGCTCAGCACACAATTTCTGTCTTAACCTTTCTTAGGCCAGTACTGTAAATAATGTAGGTCAATAACCTTTCTTAGGCCAATTGTCTTCCAAAATACCACTCTGCTTTGCGACCTAATCCAACCTTTACCAAATCAGTGGGAATCTCATCAGAGCCAGCACACTTTGGACTGATGTCTTTCCCTGTGTTTTCCTGGTTTCTAGCACAACAGAGGGAGTGAAAGGAAGAGAGGTTCCACACTGCTGCCTCACCTGGCATCACACGCACTTTAACAAGCTGCTGAGCACTTTTGTTCCCAGGCATAGCAGTTGCACAGGTCAAGCTGTAGGACGCTGCTCTCAGCCAAAGTGTAGCTGTTTGTTAGCACATAGTATAAAACGGATTTCTGAACCTAATCCAGGAAAAACAGGGCTGGCAGGGGACTCAAAGTGTTGAATCCTTGCCTTTTTATGAAAATGGGAAAAGCACAAGTACCGTTTTGTCACACTTACTTGTGAGTGGGAGGTAGAGCAGCTGTGCAACTACGGGTCTCCTGCATGGCAGAAGCTGTTCCCACATTGGTGCGTGTCCATATGATTATGTCAGGGAATTGCAGCAACATCTACCACACATCCAAGAGCAGATCTGCTAACACTTGTAAGCAGTCCAGTGCAGGCACAGGGAGAGAGGAAATCCTCCGGGGCTCCACCTGCTGCTCGTCACTGGCAGGCAGCCGCCTGGCCACGGGCTGCCAGCTGCCTCGGACGCTGACCTCTGCCTGCATGCGGCCGGGGGGTCCCTGTGGTTCTGCGTCCAGATGTCAAAGGAAAAAAAAAAAATTCTGCCTCAATCAGCGTCTTTTTGGAGTTCAAGAAAGATAACACCTGTTTCTTTATTTGTATGAAGATGAAACAAAAATCATAACGTCAGTGTCCTTTTTAGTAGCTGGTCTGCCAAACTTACCATTGAATCTCATGTATGGCAGCCTCTGAGTCTGCTTATCTCTGGCTGTACTAGCAATGCATTTGATCAGCTCCAGCAGTTGTGGATGAAACCACATCTGGCTCCATTTGCAAATGATATGTCATGTTGAAGTGTTTTATGTAATTTCTTTTTTTTTTTCCTTTTTCTTTATGTTAAAAATGAAAGAGAAGCTAACGTGATTAGAAATGTCAGGCTTTGTGTGGTGTGGGTGGGATGCCTGTAATTTCTCAGCCAGAGTAAAACTGTGTTATTGAGAAGCTCTATAAAGGCAGACAAGCTGAAAACATGTTTTTTTTAAACAACACACAAGAGGTTTACAATCTGTCATATGCGTCTAATTGGCTTTTATTATATGTGCATGCTGATAGCCTCCAAATATGTGCCCCATCATTCATCCTCTGCTGCTGTGCCTCACACATTGTCTCCTGCGGCTGTGCTGTCATGCTGCTGGCCGGGCAGCCCACAGACTTTGCCATGACTCTGCTCCCATCTGTCTCCCCATCCCTTCTGAATGCATCCCCTTTTAAAAGGAGACCTTTTTCCCTGGTGATTATTGTTCATTTTATTTCAATAAGACTGAAAAGCCCTTCACATGCTAGACGCTGTGCAGAGAGAGAAATGTTTGTTTCTGGAAGAATATGAGTATTAGAAAAAATTAACAAATAGTCAGAGAAGGCATGTGAAGTCTTCAGCTGCTGATTGCTGGGTATGCCACCTCAGCAAAGGACAGATCACTGACAGGTGCCTTTCACTGCAGATTGTCCTACACTTATCCCAGTGAGCATGGGTGTGGCTCTGAGCCAGCACCACCCTCCCTGCGGCTGTACCATCCTTTGCTTACTCACATTCACATGCCAGATCTGCAAAAAGCAAGGTACAGACCCCCTCCCACCTAACCTCTTCCTCAGGGGCCAGGAGACAAGCTAATAGCCTGAGATAACCCAGCTCACACAAGAACTGGATGAACAATTTACTCCAGGGTATTTTTCTGGAAGCCATTTTACTGCAATCAGACTTTCTGTATGAACTGTCCATGTTTAGTGACTTATGTTTTTTAAAAAAGTTCTTTAAAATCCTTCCTTTAAAGCACATTCTGAAAGTATATTTTTTATTGTATATTTATAATAATTTATAATATAAAACATTTTAAATTATCAGAATGAAATGTAATACTTTGTTGAAATGTAACACTTCCAAAATGATTTTTGGCATGAATGGATGAACATGACAATTTTTTACATGCCTGCTTCAGAAGGAATTTCAAAATGTCAGAATTTTCTGAATAATAGTGATCCTGCTGCCCTCTCTCCTCTGACTTTAAGTGGGAAAATTCTGAGCTGCTTCATGCAGAGCGTGGTTTACGTTCTCCAGGTGTTGAAAGCAGCTGCCAGGCTTCAAAGGCTGATTATGGGCTCCCTGTGCACAGGTTGTATGCCAGCGTGTTCAGTCTTTGGAGATGACATAAGATTGTTGCTGCTGTTGACAAATCTTTTCCTTTGGGTATTTCAACAACAGTCAACAAGTTTCTTCACAATTGCTCTCTGCAGCTCACAGTCCTGGTAAGCAGATATACATACATAAAGTGCTCTCTCCAATATTGGTCATTTCCAAAGGTGGCAAAAAGAGGGCAGAGCTGGTGAGAGCTGAAGTTGCACACCCTGGAAGCCAGAGTCGGTCTGCTGCTCCTGGGGAGAAGCAGCCAAACAGCCTGGCAGAGGCTGGGGCTCTGTCCCACAGACATTGCTGCCTCCCTCCTGCTGAGGAAGTGTGATCCTGGTCTGCTAGTCCTTCCTGTGTCTGTCTGGTGCTCCTTGGGCCCTTTGAATTTGTGTTTCTATCTCTCATATGTAGTGACATTACCATATCAAAGGGAGCCCAAGCTCCCCTGACACTCATGGTGTTGCCAGGGACTCTGCATGAGAGATGTGGGTAATTACTTCTCTTCCTCTCTTGCTAGACATGAGAATTTATTAGCTACTTTATTTTGATTAGCTGCTTTCTATCTTCCAGGACATCATCTCCTTCAGTAACGCATATGAACTTTGATATGAGGAACAGTGTTTTGGCATTACAATCCCTGCTCACCTGGACGAGAGCCCAGGACAAAGAAAGAAGAGGAAGGGGATCTGCGCTGCTCTTTGGAGACAGACCACCATCCACCTACCAACCTGATGAGGCATTTAAAACTCTAGGATCACCTCATCTATAGCAAGCGTGGAAAAACAAAACAAAAACATAACAAAACAAAATAAAATAGCCATCCCTTTGACAAGCAGATGTGACAGGTTCACTTTGCACAGTATTTTGTATTACACCTTTACCCAGCACACATGCAATATAAAGATTGATTCAGGTTCTTAAATCAGAGTTTTTCACCCTGCTTTACAGGTGAAATTAATCTTTTCCTTCCTGGGCAGAGACAAAGCCTCCATCCTCAAAGCCATTGCTGCTGGGCATTCAGTGTCCTTGGCAGGCCAATCAGCTGTGAATAACTATCACATCCAACATAACCTCCTTTCTGCATGCAAAAAGAATTGACAGACTTTCTTGTTTTCGGGCAAGCTGATCGTAAGCATGCATTCCCAGCCACATCCGTGCAAGCTGGCACTGCCACAGAGGCATAGTAGCCCACAGCAAAATCAAACTCCACTGCAGATTATGCAAGCCATCTACAACTGATTTTTCATGCTGCTTCTCCCACTGAGACTTGCTTTCAATATTACAGTCTATTGATTTCCTTCCTGCCTGCACTATCTTCTCAGCCCTCAGCATTTAGCGTGGCCAGCAGCTGCTGGGGATGGGCTCTGAACCTTTGCCTCACCCGGCAGCAGCCTCTGCTTTGCTGTGTTCGGGTACAATTCCACCTCCCTGCTGGTCTGCATGTGTCAGGTTTTTCTGACATCAAATAAGAGGTGTAAAGGGAGATTGCCACCATGCTGCTGCTGCCTCCATGCCATCCACACTGAGACCAGGTGCTCTAGCTTCAATGACTGATGTCTGGGTGGGAGCAGGTCACCTGTGGCACAGGGGCATGCAGGGCATGTTGTTTTTGTCTTGTAGGATTCCCTGCAGTGTTCCCTGTGGTCAGGACATAAAACAAGTAAAAGCAGCAGCAGAAAAGGAGTTAGCCCCTGGCTCCTCGGGGAAGCAGGGATTAATATTTCCATTCTCTAAATGGGAAAACTGAGGCATGGAAAGTGATGCAACATCAAGCAGAAAGGGGACTGAGGTAGAGCTGACTGAACAGCAGAGAAAAACTACATATGGATTTTTCCCGTAGAGCATCCCTGTTTCCCCTGGTTTTGCTTATCCTTCATGCTCCCCATTGGGAACTCCGCATCCAGCTTGACACGCTCTGTCTTACTCCACGGTGGGTCATGGATGTGCCATTGTTTTCCTTCCAAGTGCCCTGCTTACTTTGCTGCTGTCTGGGTTTCTGGGTGGTGACTGCATCCTGCAACTGGTGCCTTGCAGAGATGGGACATCTTGTGCTTTGGACATGCTCAAAGCAGCTGTGTCCTCTGCGTGGGCAGCCCATGTACCCTGCCACTGTCCTTGGCTTTGGGAAAGCAAGCTAGAAAAAAATGGTCACATAAAATGTCACACATAGAGCTGCACAAAGGCAGCACTGCCTTCTGCTCCCTGTCCCACCCGGCAGTGCCTGTCTCTCCATCCGTTTGTCCCTTGCCCTTCTGGCTGCCATACAGAATGGCAGTGGGGAAGGACACGGCACTGTAGCTACATATGAGAGCAGGGCTGGGCTGATGGGGGTTGCCAGGCTGAAATAAAAAGAAAGAAGAAAGAGAAAAGTAGTATTTCTGGCCTGGAGTTAAAGAAGCAGCAGAAGCCCAGCACGGTCAGGCTGGGGCTGCCACTGAATGCTGCTCCACACGGTCTTCTGGCTTTTTCTCCCATGAAGGGTGTGTGCCTCTGCCTTCCCACCCACTCTCTTGCAATTCCCCAGACCTTCTCTGCAGCTCTGTGGATATCAGGGGTCCTAACCATACTAAAGGCACTGCTCTTCTACTGCTAAGGCTCTCTGCATAGAGTGTTTGGAGACTTTTTTCCTTCAAAGTATTTCTTAACTTTTTTTTTTTTTTTTTACAAAGAGAAAACTAAATATCATCATGGTTTAAATTTCCCTTTTTGGACTAGAAGACAGAAGTATTTCCGTCTATGAAGCAGAAGTAAATGAAAGCCTTTCTTGTGACCTGCAGCCATGGGCAGCACTGAAGTGCAGCAGCTTTGTTGGGGAGCACAGGACTCAGATGCTAAGCAGCATCGTACCTGGATGTGCAGGGAGGTGGCTGGTGAAAGCTACCTGTGCAAGCTTCCGATCTTGCAAAAAGATCCTGGGGATTGTTAATGTTCTTTCTTAGTCCAGTTTAGTTATTTTTAGTGTGTATGTAATTTTTGATGTTTTCTTAAAATGATTAAAATATCTGAATTCAATAAAAGTCATCATTAATGTGGACATCTAAAGAGTTAATACTACCGCTGAAGAGGTGGTGGTGGGGGGGTGTCTCCCATTTGTGTCAGGTAGATCCTCACTGGCAAAAATTAGCTGAGAGGTTTAAGAAAGTCAGCCTCTGGCAGAAGGGAAATGGATGTAAGAAGTGTCTGCTCCTCCCCTGAGACCTGGGAGAACATCAGAAGTGCCCAAGAGCAAAATAGAGAAGGATGAGGTTGGAATTTTCTGTGGAGTTGTGGCAACTCCTGGCAGCATGTGGGCTGACAGCAGACATGCCTGACTTGCTCCCATCTCACACCTCTGTCTAGGGCAGAGCAGCAGACACAACCAGGAGCTACAGTCCCCCCACGATGGGCTGTCCTGACCACTGCCCCTGCAGGGAAAAGAGGCTGTCTGTCCCCAGGAGCACAGCAGCCACGCCACGAGCAGCACCCCAGGTGCACCCACACAGCCACAGAGCAGGCCTAGGGCTGCTGCTGCTCCCCACTGGCAGTCCGAGTCAGAGGTTCTGCCTGTGTTTTTGGAAGTGACCTCCAAAGAGAGGCCATTTGTGACTGCTGGACCTGCAGATTGCAGAAGATGCACTAGGAATCAGCACACAATGTCAGAGAAGCAGGTTCAGAGAGCACATTTTCAAAAGCACTCTGGTGCCTAAAGGAGTTGCTGGGGCTTTGGGGAGCTGAGGCCTTCCCAAGCATCTGCCTTCATCCAGGCCAATGGCCCAGCACCTCTCATGCACCCCACTGTGTTTTGAAGTATCTTGATGAAAATGTCCCTGTGGGAATCTCAGTTCAGGTAACTAGATCTAGGGGCATCTGCAGTCTCAGGCCTTACTTAAAACATGGGCCTGTGTTTTCTGGTGCTCCAGGTTCTGTCCCTGTAAAACAGGGAGAATGAACCTTACCTTCAGTTGGAGCTGAGAGCTCCAAATGAGCCTTGAGCTTCATTTGGTCAGTGAGAGCTGGGAAGTCCTTGGGAGCCTTTGCAAACGTCTACAGTGAAGCCAGGAAAGCCCGATCATGTGCAGTGCTCAGCCTGCTCTTAGTGGGCCAGCATTAGTTACATGAGTATGGTCTTAACTGGAAACCTTACACAGCTACTTAGGCTACAGTGTACTGTGAATGATGCATGGTTTTATATACTCAAAAAGGAAAGCCTGAACCTATTCTGTCACAGTGGTAGACAGAAAGCTAATTTTGCTCTGAGAAGGCTAATTTTGCTCTTCAGCACTGAGAGTGGGCAGAGAGAGCCCAAAGTAGGCTCAGGGGCTCTGAACATTTAGACTAACAGTTCCACAGGAATGTTTTGGGATTGTTCCACATCTAAGAGTAAGAATTGTTGGCCTTGTTTTGGTGTTGCCAAGACCCCCAACCTGGGCATTGTCTTAATTCTGCTGTGGAGAAATGAAGGGGCACAGACATGGGCAGAGCCTACCTCCATCTCTGCTAGCCATCCTTCAGGACCTCCCGCTCTGCCCCTGCTCATCGTTCCCTTTACAACCCCTCCCTCCTGCCTGCCTTCGCACGGTTCGACCTGGCTCTTCCTTTCCAGCCTCCTGCTCTGGCCCCCGAGGGCTGGCAGAGCTTAGCACACCACTGCAGCAATGCTGCTCCGGTGCTTCCAAGCAGCAGTTTTATGAGGAAGACACAGAAAAGGAGCCTTTACCCCCCTGTTCTGACAAATTTAGATTAAATAAAAAAGCCCCAGCAGCCCTCTGTACATGAAGACATCATAGCTGCAGTCACTTGGCTGTCTGGTTTGCTGCTGTTCTGCTGAGACAGCCTCCCCAGCTTGGCTTTAGAAGTCAAGGGTACAAGCACAGAACTGAGAAGCAGCCACAGGGCTGGTCTGAGGAGGAGAATTACCTGGGACACCCCTCCCACACACTGTGTGCTCCTGGGGGGCTTCGTGTGTCCGTGGGGCTCATGCAGGCAAAGGTCCCGCTGCCTTCCCCCAGCCTGGAGGGTGTGGGCAGCCCATGGCGGAGCACCCTAACGTGAAACCCCCCAGGAGACCCAGACACCGGCATGCCCAAGCCTGGCTCTGGCATATCCCTCCCGGCCATGGCTGGAGGAGGAGGGTAGCAGACCATGCCTCACCTGTCCCTGCCACGGGGGAGGCCATGGGTGGCTGTGGTCTGGCTGGCTGTATGATCCCATGCAGGTCACTGCCACCCTGCAGCACTCATGGGCCCTCCTGGGTCAAAAGTTCAACTTTCACCCAAAAGCAAAATGTTCCTCCCCTTCACCACGGCATAAGCAGGCTAGAAATCTGATGAGAGCCCAGCAAGCCAAGGGCAGTGTCACTGGGAAAAGAGCCTCCTTAGCTAGAAGAACAAAATATTAATGTTTTCAGAGCCCAAACAGCATGTTCTGTGTTCAGGGTTGCATTTCTTCCTTCTTCACATCTGCACCTCCAGGACAGTCTGGCTGCCTTGTGCACATCCCGAGCCAGAGGACCGGCAGCGCCCGCTGAGCCCCGTGGCTCTGGCACTGCCTGCCCTGCAGGAGCCTGGCTGAGTCGTGCTGCGAGCGGGGTGCCCGGGCAGGGATCACGCTGGGCCTTTTTCTTTGCTCTGTGAAAGCCTGGTGTACTTTGAAGAACTGTATAAATGTCAAACCACTGGCAGCACTCCCGGGTAAGACAGGGAAATGGGTGTCAGGGCCCAGAGGCATTGCTGATGGAAAGCCATTCTTCATGCAAAAAAAGGGTCCCAGAGCAGCTTCCTTTCTGACCCTCCTTCAGCTCTTGTTTTCAGAGGGTGCTGCAGAGAGCTGTCCAGGCTTTCAGAAAACATCTTGGCTGGAGGTCAGCTCAAGGCCAGGCTTAGCAAGGATGCTGGAAGTGCCTTGGCAGTTCTCTTATGTGGCTGGTGCCAATCCCTCCAGAGTGAGAGAGAAGGAAAATGAAGCAAACCTCACATCCTAATGACTAGGATTTGCTTATCATTTACCTGGGTTTCCCACTGATTTTTTTCCCCATCACTCATCAGGACAGACAGTGCTAGCACAGTGCCCAAGCAGATAGAGCCGCACTTGCTTGTGCTGCCTGCTTTGCTGCAGAGTGAGTGTGGCTGACGGTCAGCCGGACACGATGTGCCAGGGAGCTGTGTCAGAAAGGAAGAAACAATCAAGTTGGGAAAACCCAATGTGAGGCTCAAGGCATCTCGTACCTCCTGTCTCACCTGAAGTTCTGCCTCAGTTTCCTGTCTGCCTTCAGTCGCCTCTCTGCCAAGGAAATGTGTGTAACCTCCAGCTTGTCTGAAGGCCCTGTGAAGCACTGTCTCATCTGCTCATCCCAGACCTAGTCTGCTGTGACTGCAGCCTTTGGTGTCAGAATAATTCTGGCTTCTGATTTTAGCTCATCAGTGGCTGTAGAAACACAGCTGTGGTCTCTGCAGCTCTGTGTATGGCATGGAGTTCACACCAGCTGCTTTTCAGCAATTGGTCAGGTGCATCCTCCTCTGGCTCTGGTGGTCTGCCCAGTGCCTTTATCCTGACATGTCCATCATAGGCGGTGGCTCGGGAGCAGAGAGAATCCCTCCTCCCCATTTCCCCCTCCTGCTGTGGGAGCAGAAAGCAAGGAGCCACCACCGAGCGTGGCAGAGCTGATGTAGGATGGGGTGGGGATCTGGGGACCAAAGAACTCTGAAAGTGCTGCTGTGTGTGGCTGCCCATGCTCCCCGGGTGCCACACTCGGGACCCAGCAGCTCATGGAGTCGCCAGTCAGGCACTGGTCTGGGGGCCTCAGAGATGCTGAAGGGTGAGCCCAGAGCACGGGGCAACCCTGGCATCCTGCCCACACCCTGGCACTCATCACTGCCATTGTGGGAATGAGGGAAGGTTGATAGATGCCATCCCCCCACCTTGTTTTTCCCAAGGTGCTTTTTCAATGCAAAATGCCAGCGAGTCTGTGCAGTGTGAGTAACTATCTGCCCATTATGGCATCTGTGGTGAAAATTGCCTGCCAGACACCCAGGCAGGGGGTACAGAAATGTACTGAAGAGCAGCCTGGGGACATGAAAATGGAGCGTTGTTTTAACCCCCTGCCTTTTGCAGAAGGCCCTTCAAATGAGAAATACACTTCTCTCTGCCAACATCCATCAATCTCAGCTGAATGCACAGACAAGTCCCCTTCTCCTGAGGAACGTGAATGAGTGTTAGCACAGTGTCAAGGGCCAGGAGGAGGAAAGCCGCCCGCAGGCAGCAGCACAGTGCACTGCTCCTCAGGCTCTTAGCACCACAAGGGCAGGACAGTGGCATGGGTTTTGCTGTAAGGAGGAGTTCCTCGATGTCCAAATACAAATTCAGTTTCCCAGGAAACTGGGTCTGGAGAGCCCAGAGGCTTGATGGCCATCATTAGGTGCTCCAGAGAAAATGTGGACACCCTAAATTAGCTATGGCAAAAATATGGATCCAGCATCAGGTCCCATCTTGAGTTATGAGCATCATAGAAACAAATTGCTAGAGGACTTTCCCTGAACTGGTAGATGAGGGCTGGGGGAGCAAAGTCCCAACCACTGTAAGCGAAGAGCAGGTTCAATACCACCCAATGAAACCAAATGAGTACAAGTCTATGGGGCCCAATGCTATGCATCCCAGGGTCCTGAGGGAACTGGCTGATGGAGTTGCCAAGCTTCTCTCCATCATATTTGAAAAGTCCTGGCAGTCAGGTGAAATCCCTGGTGACTGGAAAAAGGGAAACGTCAGTCCCATTTTTAAAAAGGGTCAAAAGTAGGATGTGGGGAACTACAGACCAGTGAGCCTCACCTCTGAGCCTGGGAAGATCATGGTAAAGGTCCTCCTCCAGGAAGCAATGTCAAGGCACACGCAAGACCAGGAGGTGATCCGAGACAGCCAGCATGGCTTCACCAAGCATAAATCCGGCCTGACCAACCTGGTGGTCTACTAGGATGGAGTGAGTGTATCAGTTGACAACATATGACCAATGTCATCTACCTGGCCTTCTGCAAGGCCTTTGACATGGTCCCACATGACATCCTGATTTCCATAGTGGAGAGATATGGGTTTGGTGGGTGGACCACTCAGTGGACAAGGAATTGGCCTGAAGGTCACACCCAGAGAGTGGTGGTCAATGGCTCTATGTCCGGGTGGAGACCAGTGATGAGTGGTGTCCTTCAGGAGTCTGTCTTGGGACCAGTGCTATTTAATATCTTGATCGAAGACATATATGATGGGATTGAGTGCACCCTCAGCAAGTTTGAGTGGTGCAGTCAATCCACCAGGAGGAAGGGATGCCAAAGGGACCTGGACAAGCTAAAAAAGAGAACCCATGTGAACCCAATGAGGTTCAACAAGTCTAAGTGCAAGTCCTGCTCCTGGGTCAGGGCAATCCCAGACATGAGACCTGCGAGAAGAACTCATTGAGAGCAGCCTGCAGGGACGGAGTTGGGGGTTCTGGTGGACGAAAAGCTCGACATGAGCCAGCAGCGCATGCCTGCAGTCCAGAAGGGCAACTGCATCCTGGGCTACATCAACAGAGGAGTGGGCAGCAGGTGGGAGGTGATTGTGCCTCTCTGCTCTGCCCTCGTAAGGCCTCATCTGGAGTCCTGCATCCAGGTCTGGGGCCCTCAGCACAATAATGAGGTGGGTCTATTAAAGCAGGTCCAGAGGAGGTCCATGAAGTTGGCTAGAGGACCTGGTGCTGGAGCACATCTCCTATGGGGAAAGGCTGAGAAAGCTGGGGCTGCTCAGCCTGAAGTAGAGAAGTCTCCAGGAAGACCTCAATGCAGCTTTTCATTACTTAAGGGGAATGGGGGGCTTATAAAAAAGATGGAGAGTGATTTTCTTTTTTTCAGGCAGACAGTGACAAGACAAGGGGGAATGGTTTTAAACAAAAAGAGGGTAGATTTAGGTTAGAGGTTAGGAGCAAATTCTTTGCTCAGAAGGTGCTGAGGCACTGGAACAGGTTGCCCAAAGAGGTTGTGGATGCCCCATCCCTGGAGGTGTTCAAGGCCAGGTTAGACAAGGCCCTGGACAACGTGATCTAGTGGGCATTATCCCTGCCCATGGCAGGGGGGTTGGAACTAGATGGTCTTTGGGGTCCCTTCCAACTTGGGTTAGTCCGTGATTCTATGATTCTGTGGGCAATCCACCACAGCCAAGGGGGCAGGATGAATTCACTACTGCTTCCCTAGGCTTATGCAAAGGGAAAATCACTGGCATTTCTGTGTTGAGACTTCTGCCTGGTTCAGGTCTCACCTACAACAGCCTAAATTTTAGCACGTTAGGACTTTCAGACATTTGACACTTTGCCTCCAGTGACCTGGGCTCACTGAACACAGTAGCACTGTCTCATCTTCAGCACAAAGCCTGCCTGCACTGCCTGCTCATGAAGGCCTTTAACCACCATCTTGCTGTACCAGGGTGCAGGGCTCTGCAGACAAGAATCATCCTGAAACATCCCAGGGGATTGGGAGGTGATAGGCACTCTCTGCCCTCCATTTCTGATGTCATCATGCAATGTCTAGACAGCTTCAGTCACCACATTTATTTATCTGGCCAAGTACCTCAGTGAGGGAGGAAGACATCCAGCGTAACAGAGGTGCTTCTTCTGAACTATGGAGCTTGATAGCCTTGCAGACAAGCTTGTTGGTAGGAGGTACAGAGCCACCCATGTTTGCAATGCTACCATTGCAAAGTGTGCCCAACCTCTTGCTGTGCCTCAGTTTCCCAGTGTGTAAAACAGACTGCCGTATCACTGCCCTGTTGTTGGTATACACTGTTGTTGTGCCCAGGGATGGTGGGTAAGCAGATCTCATATACACATAATGAATAAAACCGTATCAGCAGAAGGGAGATCAAAACAGCAAAGTTGTCTGTTTTTCTCATCAGTATTCCCGTTAATGACTGCAGTTAACCTTCTTTGCCCTCACTTAAGACAGATCTGGCATGTTGGATGTTCTTTTACAGGCCTTAATTACCAATACATTTCCTGTTCTCCCAGACTGGAGGTCTGGCACATCTGAGCAGGCTTGTCTCTGTCATTTTTTTTCTTTTTTTTTTTTTTTCCACTTCTATCCACACTGGCTTTGCTTTGTCAGCCAGAGCATCAGTCAGCCCACCTCCCTGGCAAGGGCTAGTGCAGCTTCCTGAACCTCTCCCTGGAGAGCAGAGCAGCTCCCCAGGGCTCACCTATGCTTTATTCTGACAGCCCCTGTACCTCAGTGCATGCATATGGAGGCATCTGAGCTACCTCCCCTCTCTGCCAACACTCACCACTTTTTTCTCAGCTAACTTGCCTTTCTGAGAGCAAAACATTTTCCTGTGGTGCTGGAGCATCTGCACTCTTAATTCAGTTGAGCACTTCCGCTGTTTTAATTTAATGCAAGTTGCTTGTATGGCATAGCTGAGCTGGGCTCATTATCCACATTGATAAGATTGTCCTCAGCCTTCTCTTCTTCAGACTATACAGTTCCAGTTCTCTCATCCCTGGCTTGTATAATGCATGCTCTGAGCACATAATTATCCTTGTGACACTTTGCTGGACTCTTTCTCTCTCCAATATGCCCACATCTCTTCTCACAGGGGGGAACCAAGAACTGGATACAGTGCTCCAGGTGTAGTCTTACCCAGAAGGATTTCCTCCCTTACCCTGCTGGCAATGCTCTTCCTAATGCTGCCCAGAATGTTGCTGGACACTTTTGCAAGGGCACATTGCCTTCTCATGTTCAACTTGTCCACCAGGACCCTGACCAGGTCATTAATGAAAATGTTAAACAGTCTTTGCCCTGATACTGAGCCCTGGAGGACACCTCTGGCCTCCACCTGGACTTTGTGCCACGGATCACAACTCTTTGAGCCCAGCAGTTCAGCTGGTTTTCAGTCCATGCCACTGTCCCCTAATAGACCATAGTTCATTAGTTTGTCTATGAGGATGTTATGGGACACAGTGTTGAAAGCCTTGTTAAAGTCAAGATAAGCAATATCATCTGTGCTGGGTCTGTCTGGGGTGGAGTTAACTTTCCCTGCAGCAGCCCACACAGTGCTGTGCTCTGCACTCGTAGCTAGAACAGCCCTGGTATCACTCCAGTGTTGTATCTATTGCTGCATAGCACTGGCACCGCATCAGGACTACCTCCAAGCCCCCAAGAGCCAGCAAGCTTGGATTGGGCAAGTGATGGGGAGG
Organism: Anser anser; assembly: GCF_964211835.1. Taxonomy (NCBI): domain Eukaryota; kingdom Metazoa; phylum Chordata; class Aves; order Anseriformes; family Anatidae; genus Anser; species Anser anser. The sequence goes on along the minus strand of NC_139737.1, from coordinate 16,244,770 downwards.
GGACATCACCAGGGCAGCTGACCTAAACCGACCAAAGGGATATTCCATAACACCTGATCTCACACTCAGCAATAAAAAGGGGGGAGGAAGCTGTCCTCCTGAACAACCATTATGCGTTTTGAGGCCCTGCTTCCCAGGACGTGGCCAAAGATCGCTCATTGATGGGAAGTAGAGAATAACCTTTTTTTTTTCTTTTTTTTTTCCTTTTCTCTCTGCACTTCCACACGGCCTTTTTTTTTTTTTTTTTTTTTTTCCCCTCTCCCTTTCCCTTTAATTAAATCATCCTGATCTGAAACCTTGAGCTCTTTGTGTTGTATTTTCTCCCCCTTCCTCTTTGAGGAGGGGGAATGAGAGAGCGGCCGTGGTGGAACTCAGCTGCCCACCTGAGTAAAACCACCACATCCCCTCAGCCACCAAGCTAGCCACTTTGCTATAGAAGGTTATCAAATTGATTGGGCATGATTTCTCCTTTGTACATACATGCTGACTAGTTTCAATCACCCTTTTGAACTTCATATGCTTGGAAATGAATTCTAGGAAGATTTGCCCCATCATCTTCCCAGGAAACTACATGAGGCTGGCTGGTCTGTAGTTCCTTGGATCCTCTTTCTTGCCCTTTTTGAAGATAGGAGCGATGTTTTCTTTCTTCAGAAACCTCTCCTAATTGTCATGACTTTTCAAAGATAAACCTTGCAATGGCCTCGCAATGAGTGACATTGGACAGATCCCTCAGCACTTGTTGGTGTATCCTATCAGGTCCCATGGGCTTGTGTATGTCCAGTTTGTTTAAACGTTCCCTAATTCTCCCTCTTACCAAGCATAAGTCTTCATTGCACCAGACGTTCCCCTGGTGTGGACCTGGGATTCCTGAGGGAAAATCTTACCAGTAAAGACCCAGACAAAGAAGGCATTGAGTACCATGATGTTTTTCATGTGCATTGTCACCGGGTCCCCTACCCCATAGCCATAGTCCACATATTCTCTAGTCTTCCTTTGATTGCTGTTGTGCCTGCAGATATCTTTCTTGTTGTCCTTCACATCCGTAGAGACTTAACTCTATGTGAGTTTGGTTTTCCTAACCTCATCCCTGCACACTTATACAGTGTCTCTGCACTCCTTGTGCACTGTCCTCCCTGCTTCCACCTCCTACACACTTCTTCTTTATGCTTGGGTTTTGTCAGGAGTGCTTTGTTCAAGCACCCTGTTGCCTTTGGCTTGATTCCTTGCTTGATGGGGTAGTCTATTCTTGAGCTTGGAGGGGCTGGTCCTTGGAAATTAACCAAGTTTCCTGGACCTCTTTCCTCGTCAGGAGTGCATTCCACAGGATTCTTCTAAGGCGATGCTTCAAAATGCCAAAGTCAGTTCTCCTGAGTCCAGGGTAGTGACCCTGCTCATTCCTTTCAGGATGCTGAACTCTATCATCTCATAGTCACTGGAACAAAAGCTGTCCCCAGCCTTCACATCCCCAGCCAGTTCTTGTTGATAGGAATCAGATCAGAATTTTTCCCTTATTAGCTTCTCACAGAATCACAGAATCACCTAGGTTGGAAGAGACCCCCAAGATCACCCAGTCCAACCTCTCACCTAACACTAACAAGTCTTCCACTAAACCATATTGCTAAGCTCTACATCTAAACATCTTTTAAAGACCTCCAGGGATGGTGACTCAACCACTTCCCTGGGCAGCCCATTCCAATGCCTAACAACCCTTTCCGTAAAGAAGATCTTCCTAATATCCAACCTTCTCAATCACCTGTGTTAGGAAGTTGTCATCAGTGCACTCCAGAAACCTCCTAGATTGCTTGCACCCTGATGTATTGCCCCTCCAGTAGATAATGCAGCAGTTAAAGCCCACCATTAGGACCAGGGTCTGCAAATATGAGGCTTCTTCCAGTTGTCTGAAGTTGCCTGAGGCCTTCGCCTCATCTTTTTGCTCTTGATCAAGTTGCCTGTAGCAGACACCCACAACTATACCACCCATCTGAAGGCAGAGCTCCACACACTCCTCCTGCTCCCTCACACAAAAGGCAACTCCCTTTCTTTGGTTTCTTTCAAGTGATAAGACACCAGGGGTGACCTACCCCATCCATGGAGTAAGTCAGGAATCTATGGAGAAAAAGGCTCACAAGTAACATCAAAAATGTGACAAAATCCTAAGAGGTCCTTCAGCCACACAGTTCCCACCTTTGGCTCTAGACCTTGCAACCTTGCTCACAGTCTCCATTTCGGCAGACAACTGCATTTCACATTGCAGAGTAATCAAATCTGACAGCTGATGTCTGGCTCTCAGTTTCTCTCCCATCTCCCTCTGTTTTCTCTTTTCTCTCTTTCTATGGACTTTCATTTATGTCTTATATTTAATGCTTCCCCTTGTTTTCTTGCAGATTTGAGAGCTGCCTGAATATGGCCATATTCCAAATGTCATGTCCACTCGTGTAATGCCTGTATTTTCCTGCCAGATTTTGCCTTTCCTAAGTAGGATGCAGCTTTCTGCAGAAAGTGCTGCACTGCTCTGCTGCCAGTGTCACAGCTGTGACCATTGCCCAGGCTGGCCTTCCCCAGGCACAAACAGCACCTGCTTGTAGTAACTGCTCTGGGAAGAGAAAGGGCTGTGGCTTGTGAACATGCAAAATATGCACAGACATGGTGTTTTCCATTGGTATTTTAGATGAAGGGCAGAAGCATATCTCCTGTGCTGCTGTACTGATGAAAGAGCAATGCACAGACTGGAGAAGCGATTTGGCTAAGCCACCCAGCTGATCAATGGCTTTCAGCCCCAAGCAGATCTGGTTATAGGCTCATATTACAGTCAGTGGATGCCAATGCACTAAAACTCTTGTCTCTAACACAGTGGTTTTCACAGAGCCAGACTCTTCAAAGTGGCTGGGAATCTAAGAACAAAGGTAGTAAATGTGGTATGGGGACAGTTCCTCCTAACTGGAGACAATTCCTTTCTCACTCACTTGGAGACAACTTGTGCAAGGACCTGGACCTCCTGCTCTGCCCAGCCCTCCCAAGGGTTCCGGTTTGCATCAGCTTTCCATGGCCAGATTGCATGTTTTGATGTTTTCCTCATGCCATCTGCACTGATTTCTCTTCCTTCATTCTAATCATGGCACACACTGTGGGTAATGAGTGATGGCCAGGCAGGTACACGGCAGGCTCCTTTTTCAAAAAGGAGGGAGGACCAGTCAGGTACGCATGGCCCCTGGCTTCTTGGCGCACATTTCCCTATGGTATGGGCAGAAATGCAGTGCTATATGTACCCATGGGCTTGTGTACCTCTTGGCAGCAATGGAAGTGGAGAGGAAAGCAGACTGAGGTATCCTGGGCTGCACTGTAGAGTTTATAAAGGAGCCCAGGCAGATATACCTATTGCACCTGGGACCCACGAGTGGCTGGGTCCTGTCTGCATGCTGTAAAAAGGTGGGTTCTGGCACAGATGTGAATTTGCCATGCGCCTCCATATCCTTGTGGGCATTTATACACTTACCAGCCACAGCAAAGCAGGGAGAAATGCCCACTTCTGCTGCACTTAATGGCTGTATGAGGTGCAACTTCTCACTTGAGCTTTGGGAAGGGATGGAAGGTGGCAACTAAATTTCTAAAATTACAAACCTTAAAATATCATAGACTAATTCATACCTTTACAGAATCACAGAATGGCTGAGGTTGGAAGGGACCTCTGAAGATCTGGTCCAACCCCCCCGCCAAGCAGGATCACCTAGAGCACATTGCACAGGACCACATCCAGGCGGGGTTTGAATATCTCCAGAGAAGGAGACTCCACAACCTCTCTGGGCAACCTGTCCCAGTGCTCTGTCACCCTCACAGTAAAGAAGTGCCCTCTCACATTCCCCCATGCTTCAGTTTGTGCCCATTGCTTCTCATCCTGTCACTGGGCACAACTGAAAAGAGGTGGGCTCCATTCTCTCAACACCCTCCCCTCAGATATTTATATCCATTAGTGAGGTCTCCCCTCAGTCTTCTCTTTTCCAGGCTAAACAGGCTCAGCTCTCTCAGCCTGGCTTCATACAACAGGTGCTCCAGTCCTCTAATCATCTTCACAGCCCTCCTCTGGACTCGCTCCAGGAGCTCCATGTCCCTCGTGTACTGGGGAGCCCAGATCTGGACACAGTGCTCCAGGTGTGGCCTCACCAGGGCTGAGCAGAGGGGCAGGATCACCTCCCTTGACCTCCTTGCAGCACTCTTCCAAATACATCCCAGGAAACCTTTGGGGCCAAAAAGGCCAAAAGGGCACATTGCTGGCTCATGGTCAGCCTGCTGCCCACCAGGACTCCCAGGTCCCTCTCTGCAGAGCTGCTCTCCATCAGGTCAGCCCCCAGCCTGTACTGGCGCTTGGGGTTATTCCTCCCTAGGTGCAGGACCCCGCACTTGCCCTTGTTGAACTTCATGATGTTCCTCTCGGCCCAACCCTCCAGCCTGTTGAGGTCCCTCTGAAGGGCAGCACAGCCCCCTGGGGTATCAGCCACTCCTCCCAGGTTTGTGTCATCCACAAACCTGCTGAGGGTGCACTCTGTTCCATTGTCCGGGTTGTTGACGAATATGTTGAACACTGGACCCAGTACTGACCCCTGGGGGACACTGCTAGCTACAGGCCTCCAACTAGAGGCACAACCCTCTGAGCTCTGCCATCCAGCCAGTTGCCAATACACTTCACTGTTCACTCATCTAGGCTGCACTTCCTGAGCTTGTCTATGAAATGCTCTGCAAAGCAGCATGGTTATGGATTACATGAGGCACAGCCACACAGTCTAGATGCTGGCTGTTCTGCTGACGTGTGAGGTGAACTGAGGCCACACATGACAAATAACAATTACAGGCTGCTGCTTCCTGCAGGTTATTAGAGGCTTGCATTCTGCTGCTGGTGTGAGGGCCTAATGGATAGAGCAGGGTGGTCAGTGGGGCTTGCCTTTAGCCAGAGGCAGGGGATGCTCCAGGTCATAGAAAGTCTCTTACATTTTGCTGGCAGGGTAGAGTTAGAAAATCAGCTCTGGAGATAAAAGCAGAACCTCATTCTCCTATGTCAGCACCCAGCTCCAGAGTGTGAAGGAGGACGCTGAAACCCCAGGGAGGAAAGAGAGAGCCATGCTGAGGCTCGCTAAGGCTCCCAGGAGCTGCACTCTGGGCTGTCCCTCGTGGCAAATGTCACAGTCCTCAAACTGAGGGGCTGCAGTCACCTGGTCCCTATTAATCAGTAGCCTCCAGGGCCAAGCCATATTCAAGATGATTCTTGTACCCAGTGCTGCTACAAAACACCTGGGACCACAGATGAGACCCTTACAGTGATGTATCATCCGCTGCTCAGGCTGGGCAGCCCCTGAGCCCTGGCTCCTGCATCCCCATGGCTCTCTGCATGACTGCTGGCACCTTCTCATCTCTCCCTGACATCACATGGTGAAGGGGCCTGTATAGGGTTTATGTGGCAAGGTTTTGGTAATGGGGGGCTGCAGGGGTGGCCTCTGTGAGAAGAATCGAGGAGCTGCCTCATGTTAGGTAAGACTCAGTTTCAGCCGGCTCCAAAGAGACCCACCGCTGGCCAGAGCTGGGCCAATAAGCAATGTTGTTTGTGCCTCCGTGACAGCAAATTTAAGAAATGGCAAAAAAAAAAAAAACTGCTGGGGAACAGCAGCTGGGAGAGTGAGAGGAGTGAGAAACAGCCCTGCAGACCCCAAGGTCAGTGCAGCAGGAGGGCAGGAGGTGCTCCAGGCACACAGCAGCAGTTCCCCTGCGGCCTGTGGAGAGGCCCCTGGTGGAGCAGGCTGTCCCCCTGCAGCCCACGGGTCCCACACGGAGCAGATCTCCACGCTGCAGCCCGTGGAGGAGCCCCCGGTGGGGCAGGTGGATGTGGCCTGGAGGAGGCTGTGGCCCATGGAGAGCCCCCGCAGGAGCAGGCCCCGGGCTGGAGCTGCAGCCCGTGGAGAGGAGCCCACGCAGGAGCAGGGGGTCTAGGGGGAACTGTGGCCTGTGGAGGTTGCATGTTGGAGCAGTTTGCTCCTGATGGATGGACCCTGTGGTATGTACCCGTACTGGAGCAGTTCTTGAAGAGCTGCTGCCTGTGGTCAGCCCCCGCAGGCTCAGTTCGGGAAGGACGGCATCCCGTGAGAGGGACCCCACGGGGAGCAGGGGAAGGGAATGACTGTGAAGGAGCAGCAGGTGATGAAGGGTTGATTGATATCTGACCACAGCCCCCATTCCCAGTTCCCCTTTACCACTTAAGGGGAGGACATAGAAGAGGATGGATGGAGGGAAGGTGTTTTTAGTTTTGGTTTGTTTGTTTGATTTGTTTTGTTGTTTGTTTGTTTGGTTGGTTTGTTGGTTTTTTGTTTGTTTGGTTGGTTGTTTTTTAGTTTCTCATTGTTCTAGCTTGTTAGTAATAGGTAACAAAATTCACTGATCTCCATAAACAGCTGAGTCTGTTTTACCCATGATGATAATTGGCAAGCGATCTCTCTGTCCTTATCTCAGCCCTTGAGCCCTTTTCATTGTATTTTCTCCCCCTTTCCCTTTGAGGAGGGAGAGTGAGAGAGTGGCTGTGGTGGAGCTCAGCTGTCCAGCTGAGTAAAACCACCACAGGGCTGTGGGACACCATCCGGAGCTTTGGATGATTCCTTCCCAGCACTCCATTCCCCGCCTTTTGTCAGCACTGATGGGCCTGGTGACAGTGCAGCATGGTGATAGAGCTCTGGAGTTCCTAGATGAACCATGATTTTCCTTGGCACCACTGTACTATCTACTGTCGTCCTCCTGTCTCAGCCTGCCACTGAGGTAGAGGGTCCAACCCAGACACAGCAGAACCAGGCCATCTCAAAAGGAGAAAGAACTTAATTTCCCATGCAATCTCATAGTGAATGTCAGACAAGCTGATTTTGGGTGTTTGTCAGCTATCCCAACAAATTTCTTGCACCTTCTTACTGCTCAACGTATCTCAAACAATTTCTTAAGTACTCCAGAGCAGTCACACTCTGCAGAACTTGTCTTGCTCTTTTTAGACTAGCTTTTGATGGACTTCAAAAGGGCTCTTGCACATTTCTACCATCACATCATGAACTGTATGACTCATGAAACCTTTAATTTCCTAAAAGCAGGCTGCATTAGTGCTGACAGAAGGGAAGAGGGATAGAAGGGAAGGTGACAGTGGGAAGGAGGAGGTGGAGGAGAACAGGAAGAAATGTGGAGAGAATCTTCTAGGCCTGGGACATGACTTGGGGGCAGGAATATGACATGCAGTGTGAGAAGCAGAGTGCTCTTGGAATGCAAGTATTTCTGAATATCCACAGTTCCCAGCCAGTGTGGTCTAGGAGGAGTATGTGGCTGTCCCTTTACAGGTCCCCAGTCTCAGCAGCACATGTGGGTGCTGAGCTCTGCCCCACAGACTGCAATTCACAGGGCCTGGGAGGTTTGATGCTTACAACAGTGGAGTCAGCAGCAGGCAGGGGGACCTTGGTGGCTGTAGCTCTGGAAGGACGCTGGAGACAGCACTTCCTGGGACTAACTGTAGTGAAGAGAAAGGATCCAGACTTCTAAGGAAACCGCCTTTCTTTGCTCTCAGAGTTTTGGGAAAATGTGCTTTGATTCAAGAACAAGGCTGATATTTACCTTTTTTTCTCAGTCTTCAGCTATCAGCTCAGGCCAAAACTGGTGATAGGGAAACCGGGAAACCAAGGAAGAAAGGAGTGAGCAGAAGACTGAGGCAGGAGCAAGAGAATGGGGAATGAGGAGAGATGCAATGAAGAATAGTAAAGAATGAAAGCAGAATAACAACTGAACATGGAGGCCACCAGTCATATTACTCAGCAGTCCTCTCAGCCTGCCTTTCATGGATTGTAGTGTTTAGGTTTCTCCAAACCTAGAAAATTCCCACATCAAGAATTTTTAACTTATCACCAAGACTGTTAGATACAACCCAAACTAAGAGACGTTACATGGGAACAAATGCTTAAATCCATGAAAATCACAAGCAAATACTACATTTTATTATTTCTATATCAACTCCAAGAGCTTCAGAGCTGATTGGAGATAGCAGTGGGAGAGGAATCAACAGAAATCAAGAAGAACCTAGGAAGAAGGAAGACAAAAAGCCGAGTGTTGTGTAGGTACAAAACTCATGAGAAAATCAGATTCAGATTTATATAGGCAGAATCCTATGTCACCAGAGAAACACTGACTTGCCAGCACTCACATAACCTGAAATCTGATTTTGCATCCCATTTACACTTTTTATTTCAGTCTAGGAATAGCTTTCTGTTTTTTTTTTCTAGCCTTAAAATATCAGTTTGTTTTTGTGATTTAATGCCTTCTGAGCGGAATCCCCAGCATTTGGCATTTTACTACACAGCAAGCTCCCTTTGCATTTCCTTATGCCTTTGGGAACATATGAAATCTGTTTTTGTACCATGGACTCATTTTACCAGGTGGGGAAGCATCACTGCTTGAAAGATATCCAGGCAGTCATCATCCTGAAGGTTAGAGAAACCTCTATGATAGGTACAGGAACTGGCTCCTGGGATGGGCTTTGGAGGGGCTATAGGCTGCCGTTGGCTTTGCAGAGGCTCAGCCTGGTGCGAGTGGTGCATTCTGGAAAATCTGGTTACTCTTACAGGCACTGAGCCATTGGACATGACTCTTTAAAAAGTTCAAACCAAGATGTCTCAACCTGAGCATCTGAGCTTTTCAGCAGGCAATCTTTTGGCCAGATTCTGCCATCTTTACCCCTTTTCAACTTCTCAGCCCAGTTGATAGCACAACCCCATGACAAAGATCTGTTGTGACATATCTCCTGTTCCAGATCCTATTGAGCCAGACATGATGGGTAGCAGACGATGCATCACCAGCTTGACCAGGTAGCCACATCCACCCAGGTGTGATTTGCAATGTCAGCACAGGGACACGGCCTCTACATCCCGCGAGCTGGCAGCAAAGTGGGGAGGTGAAGGATGAGGGATGGCAGCAAGTGGGTGAGTTTTGGGAGGCCTGACACACCTCCTAACATCTGTTGTTTCAGCCATACTTGCAATGCCACCTCCCTCCAGATGGCTCAGCTACCCCGAAGCTGGTCCCTGCTGTCTGTGCCCTGAACATTACAGCTGCCTGCAGTGGATCAGGAGGTGCCTGCGGAGGAAATGACTCATCAGACATCCAGCCACGGAGCTAATTGCTTCCCCTCCTAACTCACGTGGCTGGGAAGCAGGCTGTGGCCACGCAGCTCAGGCGCACATCCAGCCTCGAGTACCCCAGAACTTCAGGGCTAAGACCTTAGGATGTCTAGGCCAGGCAGGACCCACGAGTAGCTTTCTGGCATCACTGGCCTGGCATAACCTCCTCAAGGGCCTGCTAGGGACAGTGCCCTTCCACAGTTCCCAGGGGAGATCTCCCCACTCCTTCTGTCAGTGGCTCCCCCGCTGTCTCACCAGCTGGCAGACACACATGGAAAGTAGCAAAGCTTTGTCCTTCAGAGGGCAGCAAGGAATGGGGTCCCCATTTTGCAGCCTGCAGGAGCCCAGTTAATGGGTGATGCAGTAGGGTTTGCTGCTGCCCCATATTTCCCCCATTCATTTCCTGGGGAGCAGGAAATATGTCCAGCTCCATCGGAGCAGCCTTCCCACCATGTCCAGGTGCCAGAAGGCTTGGCCATAGGAGATCAACCCTCAGTGCTATATTGCCAGTGCGATGAGCAGAGCAGCCTTTGGTTGTCCACCTAATAAACAGCAAATCTGCCCTGGTACCTCTCAACCTTCGTTATCTCCGGTTGCTGGAGCCCACCTGCATTGTAGTGCACCAGGGTGCCTCAACGACACAGCCAATCTCTGGGTATATCCAAAAGAAGTTTAGCACCACTGGGGGAGCTCCTCTCTGTTGGGCTATTGCTGCACAGCCAGGCGCAGGAACCCAGCCAGACCAGCACGTAGATCTGACAGTGCCAGCCAGAACCAGGGGTCAGGCTGTGCATCAGTGCTGGGGAGCAGCAAGAAGAAAAAGAATGGCCAGGAGCTGAAAGAGTCCTTCTTTGGGGTGTCAAGAACAAAAGAATCTTGTAGAAACCTCTGCTGCGCTTCTGTGCTGGTAGAATGGAGACCATGTGGCCCAGGAAGGGCAGTTACAGCACGGACCAGGGCATTCAGGGCTGTAGCTGACAGGCAGACTGCAGCACTGTCAGGAATTCCTCCTGAGCAGCATGCTCATTCCTCTGTAGCCTAAACCCATCTGCAGTGAGGGGGTGGAGAGCCTTAAGCACAAGCAGGAAGCACTGTCAAAAAGCCCTTGTCAGTGTTGTTATGCTAGAGAAATCATATCAAAAAGAAAAAAAAAGTGTCAGCATCACCACCTGCAAAAAGAGCAGGGGCTAGCACTGACAGCCTTGGAGCTCCCACCCACAATGTCAGCCCTACTAGTGACAGGCAGAGGGCTCATTTCTCAGGTCACTGCACTCTGTACAACCAAGTCTCAAGCCCTGGACCTAGCTGAACCCTTCTCAAGTGACAGAGCAGCTCAGGATCTCCTCCACTGCCCCACTGGGAGCATTGCACTAGATCCCTGGTTCCCCATGCCTGAAAAAATCATGGAACAGATCCTCCTTGAAGCTATGTTAAGGCATATGGAACACAGGGGGGTGATTTGGGACAACCAACACGGCTTCACCATGGCTTCACATGGCAAATCATGCCTGACCAATCTAGTGGCCATCTCTGATAGAGAGACTACATCAGCAGACAAGGGAAGAGCAACAAATGTCATCTACCTGGATTTCTGTAAGCCCTTTGACACAGTCCCACGCAACATCTTTGTCTCTAAATTGGAGAGATATGGATACGATGGATGAACTATTCAGTGGATAAGGAATTGACTGGATGGCCACATCCAGAGAGCTGTGGTCAATGCCTGAAAATCCAGGTATAGGTCAGTGATGAGTGGTGTCCCTCAAGGGTCCTCTGGGAGGTGATTCTCCCTCTCTAATCCACCCTTGTGAGACCCCACCTGGAGTCTTGCATCCAGCTCTGCCCCCCCCCCCCCCCCCAAGAAGGATATAGACTTGTTTGAGCAGGTGCAGAGGAATGGCACAGAAATGTTCAGAGGGCTGGAGCACCTTTCCTGCAAAGAAAGGCTGAGAGAGCTGGAGATGCTTGGCCTGGAGAAGAGAAGGCTGTGGGAGATCTCACTGCAGCCTTTCAATACTTAAAGGGGACTTTTAAGAAAGATGGAGACTGTTTACAACAGGACCAGGCACTGACTTAGGCTAAAACTCTTCCCTGTCAATCCTGCTTGTAGCTTTAAGGCAGGTGGGCGATCAGTGCTGTAGCCCAGGGGCAGGGTTTCTTGTGTGCCAACTGCACCCAGAACTTGAAGCTACCTGCTCTGCATTCCCTGCCTTCTTGTCCATGAAAGCTCCTCCTGGTGCCCTGGGGAAATGAGGGGCCATGCTGAGCAGTCCCACCTCAGTGCCAAGGGGAGGTCTTGCCTGAGCAATAGCTGGCATGGAGGAATGAAGAGAACTTGCTCCCTGATGCCACTTTTTACCCCTGCTGTACCCATCGCCTTAGGCAGGCAGCAGGCAGCATATTGGCATGTAGGGACTCCAGGATTAAATCCACCAATAATACTCAGAGCTCTTTCATCATCCTGCTGACAAAGTGCTGCCCACCAGTCTGCGCCACTGCCTGGCCACCCATACTCCCAGCATGGTGGGTGTCCCAACAGCACCAGTGGCCTGGGGAGCCTGGGCACCAAGGGAATGTGATGGGCTGAGTGCCTTCCTCTCTGCCAGCTAGATACCAGAGCACTGGTACATCACTTCAAACCCAGCCTAACAGCAACAGGAGCAATATCTGCTCCATGCACAAATCCAAATGGGTAACAATCCCTGAGCAGCACCTTGGGCAGCTGGCATGGCCTGCAGGAGCAATTCCTGCCAAATTGCTGATCTCCCCAGAGAGGGTTTTCACTGGTCCTTTGTGGCATTGCTGACCTTGTTGTTAACTACCAAGGGCTGGTGAGCTGCCTGCTGAGTCTGCATGCTCATCCCTCTATTCTGCCATGGTAGTCACTGACACATTCCTGATGGCCACAGCTAAGTTCTGTGCCTGGCATTTCTGGCATGTCTCCTCTGCATCACCCAGTGGACCCAGGAGATGAAGAAGACCTTGGCAGTAAGCTGAGGTGGTTTGGTTTCCGAACCCCAGCACCAGCGAGGCAGCACAGTACTGGAGAAACAAAAGTTTCATGTTGAACTGTTCCATGGTAAATGTTTTGGATCTGCTCCTCGACAGTTCTTTCCACCTGGGTGATACCTGCTGACTGTGCATTTAGAAAAGCAGGCCTGTTTGCATTTTCCAGAAGTGACACCTTTTTGTTTTGTTCCTTGCAGTGTTCCACTTAATGAATAATTCTGAGATTTTTCCTTCTTGAAGTCTGGATAAAATAAGCACAGGAAGTTTTGGTGCAGGAAGAACAACAATGACTGCTGCTCAACTCAAGATTCTGCTGGCTTTTGGATACTTTCAGCTGCTCTCTGCTCCCTTTTCTATGCCATGTCGTATATATATGGTCCTCCAAGAAGTTCTGTGCACTAATGGGGACGAGAGAGGGGCCACCATGGCCACTGAGCCCACATAGCAGCACTGGTGTGAAGAGCTCTGTTCTGGGCTGTGACAGGACCACCGTGCTCCTCCTCAGCCGATGCCACACCAGGCTGTCTCCTGTGCAGGGACTGACCCCTCCATGGTGTGCCTGCGCAGGCCAGCTGTGACTGCAGGGCTCTGGTGAGGCAGAGTGGTCCTGGCAGTCCTCTGAACTCAGAGGACATCCCCAGCAGGGGGAAAGTCATCAGCTTGTGCACGTGGTGCAGAAAGGGCTTGGCTCCCTTCATGATATGGCTGGCCAGAGCCGGACACCCTACCTGCTGAAGGATGAAAGAATATCCAAGGACCCCGATGGACCTGTCCTGTGAGGAGAGATTTATTCCCTGTCTGAAAGGATAAGTGACAAGAAACAAGGGGTGGACACAAGAAAACTGGACAAAAGCCTGGAGCCCCAGGACAGGTGAGAAGGTGCTGTGGAGTCTGAGCAGGACTGAAGGAGAGAGCACAGTGCAGACTCCTGAGATCTGAGTGGGACTGACACAAATGTCAGGAGAAAGGAGACAAAATGGAAGAGCTGGGAACATCACCTAGCCACTGAACATCACAGGGACTCGGTGGGACAACACAGGCTGGGTACATCAGTATAGAAGGCAGAACCCATTCAGGATGGGAAAAGGGGGTAGGGCAGCACTGTTAAACATCAGAGATGTATATATAAAGGTGACTATAAAGGTAAGTACAAGTGTGGAGAGATTAAATCAAACAGACCAAGACAGAAAATTAGTTCTGCCTAGATGTAATAAGCCTAGAAGAAGAAAATCTGTGCACAAAAGTTCATGTCCACTTCTAAGTGAGATAATCAAGCAAATTCTAGATGATATGTGAGAAGGCTAAATAGTTCAATATCTTTTATGCTTTAAATATTTACAGAAGGGTTAACTATGACCAGAGTACTTCTAGCAACAGGAGATTAGGAACAAAACCAGAACAACAAGTTTGGAAGATGTAGCATGGACAATTCGAAATTTACAAGGTATGATAAAATTTACCCTGGAGTACGTAAGGAACTAGCCACAGTAATCTCTGACCCCATTAGCAATTATCTCAGAAAACAGATGGAGCATGTGTGAGGTCCCTGAGGGCTGGAGGAGGGCAAAACTTAGTACATTGCATTGAAAAGGGAGAAAGGGAAATTATACATTAGTTACTTTGGTGTCTGAAAAGATACAGAATGAAATTATTACACAATCACTTGTCAAGCATCTCAAGGATAATATGTGACAAGGAACATCCAACGAGCATTTGCCAATAATACAACCTGTTAAACCAATCTAATTTCCATCATTGACAGGGGAGGTGGCACTGCTGATAACAGGCGACAGAAGATATATGTCTTGACATTCATTGTTTTTTGGTGCTGTCCCATGGGATGTGCTCTGCAGAAAACTGGAGTGATGGAGTGCATTTGAAACATCTCTGAGCTGGATGTACAACTGGTTAAAAACTGCTGCAACCAGGGACTGTTTAGATGCTCTCATAGTGGGAAGACATGTTAAGTGAGGTCATTTTGTGGATACGTCCTGTTCACTGTTTTCATTTAGCCAACAGGTTGATGGAATAGTGGTCATGCTTATAAAATGCTGAAATAATAGCAAATAGCAAAGGGCTGCAACAGTTTAGAGGAATGTGATCAGATTTATTTTTTTTTAATCTCGATCACTCAGTAATGGCCTGCAATTTATAAAATGCAATTCAGTGAGAACAAGTGCAAAGCAGGAAAACTGGAATGCAAAAATACCAAGCAGAAACTCACTGGCTGGAGAGCAATCTTGCTGCCGGGGAGTTTTTGTGGATCCCTGTAGATCAGGCTGAGCAGCCTGCTGCTGCTGTGAGAACATGCAGGGTGGTGCAAGCTGGATGTCCCTCCTAAGGCAGGGATGGCCACAACACTGTTCTGCTCACCCTTGGGGCAATCTCAGCCAGACAAGCATCATGCTGGATTTTGAGCTGGTCATTAAAAGGAGGAGTTAACATACATGAGAAAGTACACAGATGTTACAAGATTAGTCAGAAGTTAGGAAAACATGAGATGCAAGAGGAACAAACTGAATCTGTCTAGCTGTGAAACCTGAGAACAAAGAGCACCTGAGCAGGGGTATGACAACAGCCTTCTGAAATGCTAAAAATCAATTGAAGGAGATTAGTGATCATTTTTCTCAGGTCTACCAAGGATATTTTGTGCAGTAATTGGCTTGACTTGCCTACACAGAGATTTAGGGTAGGTACTAAGATTGCAGGGAGGTTTTCCTTGGGCCATGTCATGAAGTGTCAAAGGCTGGCTGGGATCTAGCTGCTCCAAAACAGCATGCAGAGGAGCAGCTCCTTGTGGTCCCACTTGCCCTCTGGGGCTCTCTGGCACCTGCAGTGGTGCCAGCACATGTCCATCCAGCAGGCTTCCCTGGTGATGTGGGACCAGGCAGGGAAAGGCTGGGCAGAGCCACCTCCAGGCAACCCAGTGCTGTGTAGCTGGGGACTATAAGGGCAGGTGGGGCTCTTGCTAAGAAGCTGCTCGTCCTCCTGCAAAGGTCCTGAAGGGGACCTTTGCCTAGGGTTAAGGGGTGGAAGCAGTTTTGGTGAGCTGCACCAGTGAATGTGAAAGCCAGCTCCATAACTATATCTTCAATTCTTCCCATTCTGATCTGCTCCTCTGCCCCACTGTCCTCTCCCCTCCCCTAAGTCTGCCCCTCTGTTTTGCATCTTCTCCATCATCTTTCTGCTGCTGTACCCCTCCTGCTCTCCACCTTTCCCATCCCTGCAGCTGCGCTTCTCCTTTCTAGTCCTTCCTATTTATTCTTATTCCTTCTCACAACAGCTATTTAATTCAGTAGCAAGACATTTCCATTTGAATTGCTTTCCTGACTCTATCCAGGACAGGAGCTGAGCCAGGGTGCTGCATCCTGTCCTAGCCTCATATTCATTAGTGTCACGTGGACAGTGCCGTCTGTCACCAACAAGCCCACTCTGTATTCATGGCAGCATGCTCCCCATGCCCTCCTTTCTGCCTGGTTAGCAGCAGCCGAGCATGGATTACAGAATGCATGGTGCTTGAGTCACTGTGTGGAGAGAGCCATGGGGAACCTTGCCTGGTGACAGGTTGAGTGCTCCCCATTCTCATCCCCAGAAAAATAAAAGGGCAGCCCTGCAGCCACTTGGAGGGGATCTGCTGGGTTTGCAGGGTGCTTTTCTGAAGGTACCAGGCACACATATCTGCACTGCCTCTGTCCGTCAGTCCTTGTTGGCTAGCCTGGGAACCCCCCAGCCAAGTCAGGCACTGTGATGGCAGAGCAGGGCAAAGGCAGGAGATGTGTGTGGTGAAAAGGAGCAGCGGATTGGATATGGAGGTCTGTGAGAACTGCTGGCAAGGGATAGCCATCAGAAGGTCTTTATAGCAGGCTTTAGATCTGCCAGGTGCAAAGCACTGGTTTCAATAGGATGGTGCAAGCTCTGCAGTCTGCTCTGTGCTGGGTGTCAGAGCTGGGCTCCACCCAGCCCCTCTGAATTAGCATCAGGGGCCTCCCCAGCTCTGCACAGACCCATGGTTTGGCCTCTGGGGTCTGGCAAAGTCCCTTCCTTCCCAAGGGGCATCTCCACCTACTGCTGCTCTTCTGGTTGCTGACTTGTGGCATGAGGGTGGTGTTTTGGGGCTGACTTGCTCTTTTCTGCATTTTCTCAAGGCCTTATCAGCACAATACCATGGTCTGTGCAAAGTGTTTGCATTTGTTTTGCCTTTCACTGCTGTTGCCCAGTCCAGGCTGAAGTAGGTTATGTGTGTATCTGCCCTTCAGTTGTGCATGACAGCTACTGTTATCCTGCCAGTGCCAGCAGTTCAGCCCGAGGGCTTTGTTAGAGCCAGCCCTGACAAAAAAAAAAAAAACTTCCCTGGCTGTTCCGGTGGCACACGTGAGATGTAAGAGCTGTGCAGGTCAGGGTCACTCAGCTTTCCTTGGCCCCACCAGACCTGTGCCAAAGCAGAGGCTGGCTGAGCATAGCCTCTCCTCCTCCAGCCTCCACAGCCAGGCTGCTGGGCTAAGAGGTGCGTCCCCTGCTCTTGCTTGTCTGTGCACCCACAGACACCTGCTCACACACGTGTGTGCTCACACACATGCCAGGGCACCCTGTTCTCTGTTCAGGACTGGGTCTCATAGGCTTGCAAGACGTCTCGTGGTGGTCTGAGTGCCTCTCATGTATGGGGACGCTCCAAATGACCCAGGGGCTCCAGGCACACTGCAGCATGCCACGCTCACTACCTGGCGTGGCCCTGCTGAGCCCCCTGCCCCCTGCTGCCGATGGCTGACCACAGGCATACTGTACCAGGGAACCCTTCTGGTAGATCTACAAGCACCTGGTGTGCACGAGGGGAGAGCTGGTGGTGTGCTAGGGCAACCCAGCACCTGGATGTGGAATGATTCCCCAGGCCCCTCTAGTGTTTCTGCCTGCAGGAACACTCAAGCCACATGTCTTGAAGGTGTAATGACACTTCCCGCACATTCACTTCATGCACGTCAGCACACACGAGCATCCCTTGGGATCAGATCAACTCATGCAGAGTCCATTGAACTGGGCCTGGAACCAGCTGTGGAGGCTCTTCTGCCTCCCTGGCAGTTTCCCCTGGAGGGGCTTCCTCTTCTCCTGGAGGATGGAGATCCAGGAAATGCCGTACTGTACGTTACTTCGCCACAGATATGAGAGGCCCTGTTGTGAAAAGCCCAAGACCAGGACAGAGTTCTGTCCCCAAGCCCATGCCCCTTGAGGTCCCTTGGGCTGGAAGGCAGATTTTGGGTGGGGGCCTGTGGGTACATGGCTGCACACCCTCACCACCTCCCTCTCTTTTCTGCTGAGACTCATTTGAGTGCTCAACTTCTCAGAGCTCTACCTCCCTCCTTTGTGACCTTGCAGTTCACCTAGGCTAATTTAGATTGATTATCCCCGCAGCACCAGGTGGACACATGGGCAAATAGTTTCCAGCCTCATGGGACATTTCTTTCCTTCCCTATTAGGTGCTGGTTAATAGTTAACTTTCAGAAGTTTTCCTCCTGTCAAGCAGGGAGCTTTTCAACATTTTTCTTTAACCCCTTGGTTAAAGAAAACCCAAGAGCCAGTTGGTGTGTGGTGAACTTCTCTCCATGCAGGGTGGAACCGGTGTCCACTTTGCAGATGCCTCCATGCTGCTGCAGCAGGAGGCAGGCAATGACAACACTGCCAGGTCAGCGTGAGCTGCAGGCAGCCATCTACAGGTGCCAGCAGCAGGATACAGGAGAGGGTCTGGGGAAGGTTTGATTTCACTTAGAGGATGTAGAAGCTTGGTCTGATGGAGGGCTACGGCTGCAGCTGAGGATCTGGGGGAGGGGGGCACAGAAGCTACCTGGCTGTTTGCCACGAGGAAAAGAGCCTGCACCAGGCAGGACTATGGGCAAGAGGGGCTGGGACTCCATAGCCCTCTGTCACATAGGTGCCTCAGGAAGATGAGCACCCAGCAGGTGGCCGTGTGATGATGTGGTCCTAACACTCTGCAGGGGAAGCAGGGGAAGGGGACTGTGACTGGTCATATGGGCTGGGTCAGTGGGCTGCATCCTGACTGTGAGCTGTTGTAGTGGGTTTACATGGCAAGGTTTTGGAAGCAGGGGGCCATAGGCGTGGCTTCTGCGAGAAGAATCCAGCCCCATGTTAGATAAGGGCCCTGCCGCTGGCCAGGGCCAATAAGCAATGTTGTTTGTGCCTCTGTGAGAGAACATTTAAGACAGGGAAAAAAAAAATGCTGCTGGGGAACAGCAGCTGGGAGAGTGAGGAGTGAGAAACAGCCTTGCAGATTCCAAGGTCAGTGCAGAAGTGGGGCAGGAGGTGCTCCAGGCACACAGCAGCAGTTCCCCTGCGGCCTGGGGAGAGGCCCCTGGTGGAGCAGGCTGTCCCCCTGCAGCCCACGGGTCCCACACGGAGCAGATCTCCACGCTGCAGCCCGTGGAGGAGCCCCCGGTGGAGCAGGTGGATGTGGCCTGGAGGAGGCTGCGGCCCATGGAGAGCCCCCGCAGGAGCAGGCCCCGGGCCGGAGCTGCTGCCTGTGGGGGACCCGTGCTGGAGCAGTTTGCTCCTGGGGGATGGACCCCGTGGTACAGAGCCGTGTGGGAGCAGTTCTTGAAGAGCTGCTGCCTGTGGTCAGCCCCCACAGGCTCAGTTCGGGAAGGACGGCATCCCGTGAGAGGGACCCCACGGGGAGCAGGGGCAGCGAGTGACTGAGAAGGAGCAGCGGAGACGAAGCGCTATGGACTGCCCGAAGCCCCCATTCCCCCATTCCCCCGCACCGCTCAGGGGGAGGAAGTGGAAGAGGGTGGATGGAGGGAAGGTGTTTTTGGTTTCTTTCCTTTGCTTCTCACTTTTCTAGCCTGTTAGTAATAGGCAATACATTATCGCCCTACTCTGAGTCTGTTTTGCCCATGACGGTAATTGTTGAGTGATCTCCCCATCTTTATCTCAACCCTTGAGCCCTTTGTGTCTTATTTTCTCCTCCTTTCCCTTTGAGGAGGGGGAGTGAGAGAGTGGCCGAGATGGAGCTCGGCTGCCCACCCGAGTAAAACCACCACAGCTGCCAAATCCATTGCAGCTTCCCACAGTGGAGGGAACCTGGAAGGCATGGTGCTTCCCCAGCACCGCTGGCTTCAGGGCTTGGTGCTGCTGTCCCGCCTGAGCAAATATTTCTCAACTCTCTTAACATCTGTAATGTGGGGAGGATCTTTCTTTCTCCCCTGAATAGTCCTAGAGATGGGTGACTGTAAGAATTCCTGTGAGCGATTGGGATGTCAGACTCCATCACCAGTTTGTGTGAGTACTGAGGTCCCTGTTGTGCTGTAAATCAAAATTTAGCCCTTCTTCCTCTACAAGAGCAGAGTGGGTGGGAATGGGCTTGATGCTCTGATCTACCCAGCGGAGCCTCAAGCCCCTTACCAGTATATGCACAATACATCCACAGTAGTTGGTGCTAAGGCATCAGGTGCTGGGAGCTCCCCAACAGCTGTGACCATCAGCTCTCTTCTAATGGCAGGAAAAGAAAAAAAAGAATGCACAGGTTACTGCTTACTCTATCTAATAGTTGTGCTGTTCCCCAGCAGTTTGTGTATTTCAAAGAAAAAGAGGGTCTGCTATTAACAGTTCAAAGGGGTAGGATATTTCACAACCTTGTTTTTGTCTCACTGATGGCCACTGACAAACCTTCAGCACATGGTGACCCTCATGCCACAGAGATGAGTAATTGGGGCTGCTCCCTGGCAGACAGCAGCATGGCACAGTGCTTTGTCCCTTCACCCAAGGTGGGGAATAGCATTTTTTGACAGGTGTCTTAAAATATCACTGGATTTCCGTTCTCTCTGCCATGATGGAAAAAGCAAACAGGCGAAGAGACTTTGCACTTGAATTGTTAAATTTTCATGGCAATTTAGCAAGGCAGATTGAAAGTCATTTTCCAGCTAATTTCAGTTCCTCTGCATCGCTCCTTAGCTACAGGGCCAGGGCTGCAAATGTGACAACTGGGAGCTGCTCAATTGCTGCTCAGAGTCTTGTCGTGGAATAAAGCTGACCTGGGAAACATTGTTATCAGCATTTGATAAGAGATCATAATACTAATTTTGGTCCTAAAATCTTTCCCTAATAGAAATGATCGGCTTATATTTATCCCAGCAATTACAGCTGCAAAGAGCTCACATGGTTAGAGGACAGCCACATTCTGCAGTTGAAAGAGATGTTTACATGGATAGTGTGAACTAATGCTAACGTGCGTTTTTGAAGGATTTTTTCCCTGTGATGGTTAAATCAGCACCTAACTTTTAGAAATTGTGTCCCACTCTCCCATGGACAGGCTGTCCTCATATCTGCCTGACACATGGGTGTCTTGCCAGTCCCCTAAAACATCTGACTTTTGTCCTTGTAAGACCCAGGAGGCAGGACCTGGCCTTGCTCCAATGCCAGCGTGGGTTTGGGCTCAAGGTCTGACATTTGCAGTGGTATTTTTGAGGATCTCTGCAAGGTGCTTTTACCAGAAAATGTCCCTTCCTGTGCATCAGGTGTTGGTAGGCACAGGGATCCCAGCCTACACTTGATCCCAGAGTCCTGAAGTGTGGCTATGAGCAATGTGACCTGCTAAGGCATCATGATATCAGGGTGTGATCGCTGCCTGCAGATATTGACAGCCCACATTTCTCATCTAGTATGTGTGACCTGAAGGCTCAGCAGGACCAAAGGACAGAGCATGCATGGCTCCACACTGGGGAAGCTGGAACTGCTGCCAGGGAGCTGGTGTTTCAGGGGCTCAGGCAGATCTGCAGAGCCTTTGCAAGGCATATTCCTACGTGTTTAGTGGCAAAGAGGAGACAGCTTTCCTGCCAGCTCCAGACCTTACCACACTGCAGAGCACAGTCCTTGACTCAGCACAGCTCACCAACTGCTTTCCATGAGCACCAACCATTACCCTGTTTCATCTGCCCACGTAAGTCAAGTGTCTGCAGGGCCTATGGAGCTGGTGGTCGATGCCAGCCAGCACTGATGGATGCACTGGGAAAGCAAGAAGCCAGGAGGTGCCAGGAAGAAATGCATTAGCCTGATTTGTCTGGGTCTCCTCTGGCTACTGGGTGATTCATCAACAAGAAGGATCAGTGCATGCCAGTGGGGCAATGAAGCCACCTGGGGTGGTGCCTGGACACCTGGCCCTGCTGCAGGGCTGGCACTGGCACTTCTGCCCCACAGGTGGGTGAAAAGTCAAGGTCTGGAAATGGGGCACTGGAACAGGCTCCCGAGGGAAGTAGTCATGGTACCAAACCTGCCGGAGTCCAAGAAGCATTTGGACATTGCTCACAGACATATGGTCTGATTTTTGGGTTGTCCTACGTGGAGTCAGGAGTTGAGCTTGAAGATCCTTGATAATAGGATCGTAGAATCATAGAATCGAGTACGTGCTGGTCAAACTGAGGCACAAGAAGGAAATACATAGGCAGTGGAAGCAGGGATATGTGGCCTGGGAAGAGTACAGTGATGCTGTCCAGATGTGCAGGGATGGGATTGGGAAAGCCAAAGAAGGGATGGAACTGAGCTGGGCAAGAGATGAAAAAAATAACAAGAAGGGATTCTATAGGTACATTGGCCAGAAGTAAAACATCAAGGAGAGCGTTCCCTCTCTGATAAACGAGAAGGGAGAACTGTTAAGGACAGACATGGAGAAGGCTGAGATACGCAACAACTTCTTTGCCTCAGTCTTCACTGCTAGTCCAGCTTCCCATGTCTTTTGTTTCCCTGAACCTGTAGATGAAGGCTGGGGGAGCAAAGTCCCAACCACTGTAAGCAAAGAGCAGGTTCAATACCACCCAATGAAACCAAACGAGTACAAGTCTATGGGGCCCAATGCTATGCATCCCAGGGTCCTGAGGGAACTGGCTGATGGAGTTGCCAAGCTTCTCTCCATCATATTTGAAAAGTTCTGGCAGTCAGGTGAAGTCCCTGGTGACTGGAAAAAGGGAAACGTCACTCCCATTTTTAAAAAGGGTCAAAAGTAGGATGTGGGGAACTACAGACCAGTGAGCCTCACCTCTGTGCCTGGGAAGATCATGGAAAAAGTCCTCCAGGAAGCAATGTCAAGGCACACGCAAGACCAGGAGGTGATCCGAGACAGCCAGCATGGCTTCACCAAGCATAAATCCGGCCTGACCAACCTGGTGGTCTACTAGGATGGAGTGAGTGTATCAGTTGACAACATATGACCAATGTCATCTACCTGGCCTTCTGCAAGGCCTTTGACACGGTTCCACATGACATCCTGATTTCTGTATTGGACAGATATGGATTTGGTGGGTGGACCACTCAGTGGACAAGGAATTGGCCTGAAGGTCACACCCAGAGAGTGGTGATCAATGGCTCCATGTCCAGGTGGAGGCCGGTGCTGAGTGCTGTCCCTCAGGGGTCTGTCTTGGGACCAATGCTATTTAATATCTTTATTGACGACGTAGATGATGGGATCGAGTGCACCCTCAGCAGGTTTGCAGATGACACCAAGCTGAGTGGTGCAGTCAATACACCAGAAGGAAGGGATGCCATCCAAAGTGACCTGGACAAGGTAAAAAGAGGGCCCATGTGAACCCAATGAGGTTCAACAAGACAAAGTGTAACTAGATGGTCTTTGGGGTACCTTCCAACCCAAGCCATTCTGTGATTCTATGATTCTATGTGCAATCAACCACAGCCAAGGGTGCAGGGTGAATTCACTAGTGCTTACCACATGGTTTACGCAAAGGGAAAATCACTGGCATTTCTGTGTTGGGACTTCTGCCTGGTTCAGGTCTCACATACAGCAGCCTCAATTTTAGCATGTCAGGACTTTCAGACATTCGGCACTTTGTCTCCGGTGACCTGGGCTCACTGAACACTTTAGCACTGTCCCATCTTCAGCGCAAAACCTGCCTGCACTGCCTGCTCATGAAGGCCATTAACCACCATCTTGCTCTACCCGGTCCCCAAGAAAGGAGCCAGACATCTGCACTGGTCCCTCCCAGGACAGGGAAATGGGAGCGCATGCATTCAAGTTCATGAGGCCCAAAGTCAGGATCCTGCTAGGCTGAGTCAGGTGCAGGGCACTTCCCAAGGGCTAAAGTGGGGCCCAACTGCTTTAGCTGGTGTGACTGCTCCTGACACCCCTCAAATACTTCCTTTGCAGGGGTGATCTCTGAGGGTTGGATTGGCCCCCTTGCTCCTGCTGGCAGCATGCTGCAGAGCAGGACTAGCAGACAACATGAAGCCTCCTCAGCTCCGCTCCTTCCCCAACATCCCCCTGTCCTTCCCCAGCAGCCTAAGGTCAGCCCCGTCCCACAGGACCAGGGCTGGGAAGCCTGCAGCAGCTCTGCCAGGGCACAGAGCTGGCACCCCCGAGTCTGCTCCCTCCTCCCACTTATGGTCCCATTAGCCACCGTCATCCAAAGCTGGCAGAGGGCTGGGGGGGTCTCAGCAATGTGAATAAATGCCCTGAAAAAGGACCCCACTGTCAAGCCCAATCCTCTGCCACTGAGAGAGGCTCCAGCTGGGTACAGGACTCCCTGGCATGTGCACAGACCTTTATTTTCCACATATTTGTGACCCTGTATGTGATGAGCAATAATCAGGTTGGGATCCCACTGTCTGTTGCTGCCAGGACTCCCAAGCCAAGGCATTTAAAGTGCTTTCCCTGCATGCAGGCTGAGCCCCATGGCTGCATGTTGTGGTTTAACCCGGCTGGCAGCTAAACACCACACAGCCGTTCGCTCACCCTCCCCCCTCCCTCTCTGGGATGGGGGAGAGAAACGGGAAAGTGAAGCCTGTGAGTTGAGATAAAGACAGTTTATTAAGACAGGAAAATAATAATAACAATAATAATAATAATAGTGATAATGGTAATAGTATTAACAATAATAATGTGTAAGAAAACAAGTGATGCACAATGCAATTGCTCACCACCCGCTGACCGATGCCCAGCCTATTCCCGAGCAGCCGGCCCCCCCACCCCGGCCAGCCACCCCTATATATTGTTTAGCATGACGTCAGATGGTATGGAATACCCCTTTGGCCAGTTTGGGTCAGCTGTCCTGGGTCTGTCCCCTCCCAGCTCCTGCTGCACCCCCAGCCTGCTCGCTGGCAGGACAGAGCAAGAAGCCGAAAAGTCCTTGGCCTGGTGTAAACACTGCTCTGCAACAATTAAAACATCAGCATGTTATCAGCGCTCTTCTCATCCTAATCCAAAACATAGCACCCTACCAGCTACTATGAGCTACTTAACTCTGTCCTAACTGGAACCAGGACACTGCAGCAGGGAGGTTGCTTGCTGTGGGCCTGTGCCTTCAGCCATGGGGATGGTGGAGGCTGCTCAGAGTCCAAGGGGGCAGGAATATGGGACAAAGACAGGTTTGTGTCACCAGCCTAGACTTCTTTCACCAGCTCAGCCAAGTGCTTTCTAGTTCAGCATGGGCATCCCCCGGGAGGATGCTCCTCTTGTCCCAATGTATTTGTAGGGTCGAGGCCAGAGACCCTGTGTCCCCACTAGAGCCTTGCTGAGGACCTGGTGACCTCTCTGTATTGTGCAGCCCGTGGGACTGGGTCCTGTGAGGAAAGCTGCCACTGGCCACGGCCAGAAGGGAGGAGAACTTAGCAGGCCCTTGGGCATCACAGACCACCATGGGCACAGTAAAAGGGTGGCCAGTGCCTACTGCCTTCCTGGGGCCAGCACTGCCGAGCGGGCCATCTCCAGGCCAGGTTCAGGCCCCCTTTGCCTATAGGGCAGCTGGGGAGGTGGTGGTGCACTGCTGTACCAGCCCTGCATGGTTGGGATCCCTGGCTCAGAGACCCTGGGTGGGTTAAGTGCTCCCAGCATCATCCTCTCCATGGGACATCCCTGGGCAACCCGATGGCCCTGGCTGGGGTCAGGCTCTGGTCTGGTCCCCAAGCGCAGCCACAGTTAATATCGGTAGTACCACCACAAGCCTGTCACTGGGGCTTCAGCTGGGAATCCTCCATGGAAGATCCCACCTTAATCTAGCAATATTGGTCCAGGCTTTTCTTGTTAACTTCTACCAGACTTCCAGATGCTGCTGGTCAGTGTGTCCAGCAGCAAGGACTGTCCTTCTGCGCCTTCATGGGGGTTCAGAGCAGGGGTGTGGGGTGAACCGCACAGCTCCAGGTAGGTTTTGGGTCGGTTGTTCAGTGCTGGGGCTCAATTCAAAGAAGTCCCCCAGGGGCTTAGACCATTTAGGAGTAGCCATGTGCTCCAGAACAGGAGCAGTATGAGACGGAGGCACCTGGAGAGAGCAACAAGCAGGGCCTTCCTAGTTGTGGGAGGCTGGAGAGGGCCATGGCTTCCGACACCATGGCACTGCCAGACTGCCAGATTGTTTGTGCTTCCCCTAAGATGTGTGTTCCCCAAGCCACTGCCCTCCCAGAGATGGTCCACATGGGTGGTCAAACAGGGTCTGTCCTTGCCGAGGCCCTGGTGTGCTGGTTGTGGGACATGTGCAGTAGTGGGACATGGCAGGGGCTGACGAACAGCTGTGATGCATGGTCCTTCTGCAGCCCCCTCATCCTCGGTCCTTCACTGAGCGTGAGCCATGAACGTGGGCTTTGAGCCTCACCTCCTCAGGAGCATGTATGCACATTTGCAGGCACCTGCCTGCAGGACAGCAGTGTGCAGGGGAAAGCTGTTTGCTGCCTGTCTGGTGGGAGAAAGCAAAACACAGTGACAGGCAGATCTTCCAGGGCTCCTCGAAGTCAGCGTGGAGAGCCTGGCATTATTCAAGGGGAAAGTACCTTTTTAGTCATCATCTTCTCGGTTGCCCATGCATGCCTCCTGCACAGCTTCCCACTGGCTGTGGGCAGGACCTGGCAGCATGCACCCTGCCCACCCCGTACGCCAGGTTGAGCATGAAGAGGCTGAGGTGGGCCTTAGCTGAGATACTGCTGAAGCAGCCAGGACAAGGGTAGATTAATTTGAAATAAATCCCCTTCCTTCTCCCCCAAAATGGTTGGGATCTCCTCCTGGGTGCTCTGCACAAGCACCTCTGGTGCCTGCTGTCCCACCGATGGTGAGCAGTGTGATTGTGGCTTTTGGGAAGATGTGTGAGATCTGTCTCATTCAGGGAGGGTTGGAACACCTGGGATCTGCTTCTAACCAGTGAACTGCCTCTGGGTGAATTTCTGGCATGTATGCTGGCGTATTTGGAAGGAGATGGGAAACATGAATCATGCATTCAAACCCATGAGCACCTTGCCAACATCCAGACCTCCATCCAGACTGTTTAGGAACAAATGTGGCTTCAGCAGAGGTTTTGCAAGCTGTTCATCCCTCCCCACGTGCTGATCCCAGGTCTAGGGCCCCTTTTTACTCTCCCTGGCAAGTCCTTGCAGCACAGCTCCCACAGCAATGTCACTCAGCCCTGAAGGTTTTATATCATTGCATTTTGGGGAAAAGTTTTCATGGGCTCCTTTCATTTAGAAGACTTTCCAGGAAGATACTGTAAGTAACCATGGGTGTGCTAATTGCCTTGAAGGCACTGGAGGAACCCTCTGCTCCTTGTGACCCACATCCCTACAAGAACTCCCCTGCTTCTCTGCATCAGCAAGCAAGGGGGTTGTGCCCACCTCCCAGCCAACTTCAGCCCAAGCACAGAGCAGACACCTGGGGACCCCGATAAAGAAAGTGTTTTTCTTTCTTCACCCATCCTGAAGCCTTTGTGTATGAAGTTGAGTCCCAAATGCACCTTAAAATCACAAGCATTCGCTGACATTATGTTTAAAGTTGAAAGAGGTTCAAAAAAGGGCTGTAAGCCTACGTGGCTCATAAGAACGTGCCTGGCAGTGGGAGTCTGAACTTATGTTCATTGAGTTTCTTCAGAAGAATGCTCAGAAATGCAAGTGGGGGCTGTTAGGCATCATGGAGGGGGGAGGGCTGTGCATGAGACAGCTCTTTAATCACAGAATCACAGAATCATCTAGGTTGGAAGAGACCTCCAAGATCACCCAGTCCAACCTCTGACCTAACACTAACAAGTCCTCCACTAAACCATATTGCTAAGCTCTACATCTAAATGTCTTTTAAAGACCTCCAGGGATGGTGACTCCACCACTTCCCTGGGCAGCCCATTCCAATGCCTAACAACCCTTTTGGTAAAGTTCTTCCTAATATCCAACCTAAACCTCCCCTGGTGCAACTTTAGCCCATCCCCTCTCGTCCTGTCACCGGGCACATGGGAGAATAGACCAACCCCCACCTCGCTACAGCCTCCTTTAAGGTACCTATAGAGCGTGATAAGGTCACCCCTGAGCCTCCTCTTCTCCAGGCTGAACAACCCCAGCTCCCTCAGCCGCTCCCCGTAAGACTTGTTCTCCAGATCCCTCACCAGCTTCGTTGCAGGGAAGGTCTCTGCAAGGTCTGTAAGAAGGTCTCTTCATTCCAAAGAAGGTCTCTGGACTCGCTGGAGCACCTCGATGTCCTTCGTGTAGTGAGGGGCCCAAAACTGAACACAGTACTCGAGGTGCGGCCTCACCAGAGCCGAGTACAGGGGGACAATCACTTCCCTAGTCCTGCTGGCCACACTGCTTCTTATACAGGCCAGGATGCTGTTGGCCTTCTTGGCCACCTGAGCACACTGCTGGCTCATACTCAGCCGACTCTCAACCAATACTCCCAGGTCCTTCTCTGCCAGGCAGCTTTCCAACCACTCATCTCCCAGCCTGTAGCGCTGCTTGGGGTTGTTGTGCCCCAGGTGCAGGACCCCGCACTTGGCCTTGTTGAACTTCATACAGTTGGCCTCAGCCCATCGCTCCAGCCTATCCAGATCCTCCTGCAGAGCCTTCCTTCCCTCGAGCACATCGACACACGCACCTAACTTGGTGTCATCTGCAAACTTACTGAGGGTGCACTCGATCCCCTGATCCAGATCATTGATAAAGCTATTAAAGAGAACTGGCCCCAGTACTGAGCCCTGGGGGACTCCACTAGTGACCAGCCTCCAACTGGATTTAACTGCATTAACCATGACTCTTTGGGCCCGGCTACCCAGCCAGTTTCTAACCCAACAAAGCGTACACCAGTCCAAGCCACAAGCAGCCAGTTTCTTGAGGAGAATGCTGTGGGAAATGGTGTCAAAAGCCTTACTGAATTCAAGGTAGACCACATCCACGGCCTTTCCCTCATCCACTAAGCATGTCACTTTGTCATAGAAGGAGATCAGGTTCGTCAAGCAGGACCTGCCTTTCATAAACCCATGCTGACTGGGCCTGATCGCCTGGTTGCCCTGCAAGTGCCGCGTGATGACACTCAAGATAATCTGCTCCATGAGCTTCCCTGGCACTGAGGTCAAACTGACAGGCCTATAGTTTCCCAGGTCTACCTTCTTGCCCTTCTTGTAGATGGGCGTCACATTTGCTAGCTGCCGGTTGACTGGGACCTCCCCTGACAACCAGGACTGCCGATAAATGATGGAAAGCGGCTTGGCCAGCTCCTCCGTCAGTTCTCTCAGTACCCTTGGGTGGATCCCATCCGGCCCCATCGACTTGCGTACATCCAAGTGCTGTAGCAGGTCACCAACCATTTCCTCATGGATTGTGAGGGCCACAATCTGCTCCCCATCCCCTTGCACCAGCTCAGGGTACTGGGTACCCAGAGAACAAGTGGTTTTGCCTCTAAAGACTGAGGCAAAGAAGGCATTAAGCACCTCAGCCTTTTCCTCATCTCTCGTCACTAAGATTCCCTCCACATCCAGTAAAGGATGGAGACTCTCCTTAGTCCTCCTTTTCATGTTAATGTATTTATAAAAACATTTTCTGTTATCTTTAATAGCAGTAGCCTGATTGAGCTCCAGATGAGCTTTGGCCTTTCTAATTTTGTCCCTACACATCCTTACAACATCCTTATAATCCTGAGTGGCCTGCCCTCTTTTCCAAAGATCATAAACCCTCTTTTTTTTTTCCTAAGCTCTAGCCACAACTCTGTACAGCCAGGCCAGTCTTCTTCCACGCCAGCTCGTCTTTGAGCACGTGGGGACAGACCTCTCCCGAGCCTTTAAGATTTCCTTCTTGAGGAGTGCCCAGCCTTCCTGGACTCCTCTGCCCTTCAGGACTGCCTCCCAAGGGACTCTGCCAATCAGACACATGTGAAGAAAAATTTAGTGGCTAGAAATTGAAAGCACTCAAATTATGTCTGAGATGCACTCAAATTATGGCTGATTCATACAGCAGAGGTCATTAAGTTCCTTAGGGCGGTGGTCAGCTCCCCACCATGCCTCAGCTGGCTGTCCTTTCCATGGACATCTGCTCAGCCATCAGCCCCAGGCTGCACAGGAGGCTATGGGGCTAGTTCTTCAGGCTTCACTGGGTGAGGCACCAGCCTGGATGATTATAACAGTCCCATGTGATGTGGTTCTTTTTCCACCCAAGGAGGACCTTGGATCACTTTTGACCCTCTTGTTTTCTGACTTTCCAGCTTTTAGGTTTCACTTTTCTTTTTCTTTGGTACCCACATGTGTTAGAAACAGAGATTTGCACAAAGTCATCTGGGTCCAAGGGCAGGGACACTAGGGCTTGTAACTGGTAATATGAAACCCAGAACAGATAGATTTTTTTTATTTTTTTTTATGTCCCTGTGATTCTTAATAGAAATATTCACACAGTTCACACAGTCTCAAAATGTTTGCATTAGTAAGTAATAGATTGTGAAGCATTAGGTACAAAGTCAAATTCTTGGGCAGAAATCACATTTTCTACTGGGGCAGTCCTCCAAGTCAGTACTCCTACTGCAACGCAGTGATTAATAGTGCACCCTCCACTGTGGCCCCCAGAGCAGAGCGACTCAGCATAGACCCAGCTTTAAAGAGCACCCGTCCAGCTAGGGCAGCTGGGTGATGCAGGAGCCATGTGAGAGGAGAAGATGCTTTGTAGTGGGTGCTGCCACATCAACTGAATCTTTCCTGCCTCAGAGCACCGATGTTGGCAGAATGGTGGTTGTGTTAAGGGAGTAAACACCAGCATGTTTGTGCTCCACAGTTTCTGCTTTGTTCTTCATCTTTTTCTGCTTTTTCTCTCCTTGGTGCCTAGGGTTTCTGCTGGGTGGGTCTCAGCTGTGGCTCTCAGTGGGCAGGCTGTGTCAGGCTCATTTTGCTCAACCCCTGCCATTCTCAAGCTGGCAGTTAATTAAGTTGTCAGAACCATCTATTTAACCAGAGCATGTCAGACACATGCCAGGGTCTCCCCTCAGGAGAACTGATTATTTCCTGGCAGCATCAGGATGGAAAGACACAGGATATCCCACCGTTCTGCTGATCTTATGATGTTCAGGGTAAATCCTCAGCCTCACTGGGCTCCTATCAGGATGGAACTGATGCTCTCCAGGGACTCATGACCCAGGATTGCATCCGGCTGGTCTTTGCTGAAAGCCCACTGAAGGAATGAGAGTCTTCCACAAGGCTCTTGCCAGCATAGGGAAGCACATGCATAGAGGGCCAAGGCTGCAACTGGGAGCAGAACCTGTCCAGCCCTTCCTCCTTCCCCTTACAGCCCATGGGAAAGAAGTAATCGGTTGTCAATATTGTCACTCTTTTCACCGGTGTCTCCTAAGCCCACCACTGACTCGCTTTGGACCCCATCTGTGCCACAGGTCTGCTGAGATGGACACACCAAAAGTGCTTTCCTGGTTACTTTGCGGTTGGTAGCTCTGTCTCATGGCAAGAGGCAAGCCACATCCTGCCCTCGTGCCCAGGTTCCCTGCCTGGAAAGTGGGCAAATATGCCTTCCCTTCCTCCCTGAGCCCCAGAGGTGCCGCAGTTCTTCCCACTGAAATCCTCTTACCCCTCCAAGTTGGAATGTGTTACAACTATTAGGCAGGTTATGAATCTCTTCTGATTAAATTTTAAAAACACATTTCCTGTCCCTTTTGTTCTTAGTTGTCAAGGACGTGCATAACTACCCGAAGTTATGCTCAACTATCTGAAGATCGGCATGCCTTGACTGCATTTTGCCACTAGATCTTGTTACTTGGGAAGCAAGATGAAGGCAGTGGGAGGGCTGTGTATCCCCAAAGACTCCAGGGCTCCAGACACATAGGGATACAAGGTTTGATCTAAGTTATCTGGTGATATCTCAGTCCCAGAGACTTCTTCAGGCTTTGGGTCCCACTCAAACAACCTGGAGGAAGATGGCACAGATGGCCCTGCATGAATACCACGAGCTGCATGTGTTTTCTTTGGATGGAAACATTGGCCTGAAGCTCCTGGAAGCTCACCAGTGGGTTCTCCACACCCAAAAGGTGTGCAGGGCAGAAAGTACCTAGGAGCACAGTGCCAGGAGTTGTGCTCCCTCTCCAGCAGGGCTGACTGCTTCTGCAAGCCCCCCTCAGCCCTCAGGCACCCCGTGCCTCACAGCAGGCACAACTTTGCCAAGGGGGAAGGAGATGAGGAGCACACGGAGTGTCTCACTGCTCCCAGCTGGCAGCTGGCTCCCTGAGAGCCACAAAGGGCCTTTTTATGGCCTGCATAAACAAGTGAGAGGCATGAAAGGTTGTTACCGCAGAGCATTACTTCTAGCAGCAGCTCAGGCGAGGATTCTCAAAATAACCTCTTCCCAAAACCACATGCTCTTCTTTCCATGCTGCTGGGTTTTATGGATTAAAAGCTTTCGGTGTGCTCAGCTCCTCCACTGGCCCCCGCAGCCCAGGAGCTGGTCACAGGCATGGCTTGACAACTGCAAGGCAGATCTGGCAGTGAACCAGATCACACTTGTGCGTGCTTGTGCGTGTGCACGTGTATGCATATGGGTATGTGTTCACCTCCTGTTGCAAGTGGGCAGGAACACAATCACACTGACTTTTGCTACATCCTTGTGTTTGCAGATCTGATGACGAACACTGCAATGATTATTAATAACCAGAGGTGTGCTTCCCTGACACTGATATTGCAAGGACTAATTAATAGTTTGCTCTGTGCCTGGAAGGAGTGCTAACACTGCTTCCAACAGGGAAAGCAATCATGATGAGACAGGAGTTAATAAAAATCACGTAACAGCAAGGAATGTAGAAATAGAGTCAGGGGTCACTGCTGAAGTATGTCCTGACCCTTTTTGGTTTCCATCCCATAAAGCCAGGCCACACTCACTGCAGATTTTAGTTGTAATGGGAAAACTTGCCGGAAAAATTTAAAAAAGATAAAAATACAAGTTCTCAAAGAGATCTAGTAAGAGCCCGGTGACCAAATCTGTCCTACCATTGAAAGATCAAACATCTGCAAGGCCTTTCCTTTTATGTCAGTCCTCATTTATTTGTACTGGCATTAGTATTTTCTTATGTTGTTGTTTCAGGCCAATTCTGCCCGACAATGGGACTGTGGCCAGGAGATCTCACTTCAGCTGCGAAAGCATGGGTCCCAGGTGGTCCAAGCGGTGAGCAGTGCTTGCAGGCTCCTCCATCACCTCGCCACTGCAGGAGGCTCAGGGATTTCCCTTGTGCACAGCTGAGCAACAAAGGTCTCCATGTCCAACATGGTGCAGGTGGACAGACAGTTCCCTCGGGCTGTGTAGTGGATCATGGATATTTAAAAATATATATATTAAATAATACATTAAAAAAAATGATATTTAAAATAAATGGATATTTAAAACAACTTTTCTAATGGAAACCTAACTTTCTGGGAAATTTATTTGATTTTTGAAGAAACAACTGAGTAAGTATTGGCTGCTTTGAATTTCCGTGGGATTGTTGTTGTTCCCGTTAAGCTCCCAAAAACCTTGTAAAGTTCTCGCTTCCTCAGTGCTTTCTGGGAAACAAAGTACAAAAGCTTATTTGTCTGTTATTGAATAATCAGAAGAGGATCCATCATACGACAGGGTGATCAGTATTTTGCAAATTAAGCTCTTTTCCTCATTTCAGTGGGCAGAGGGCTGTATGGCCAAGTATGCACATAAATTGCATTTTCCATGTCTTCGGCACTGCTGAGGAGTTTCAGTTTTAGCTGAAACTGTTATTTTAGCTGAAACTGAGGAGTTTTAACTTCCTAGTAAGTGGAAGACAGCTCAGGCTCGGCCATTTGTACCAGTGCTGGAAGGGATTCCTCACTGGAGGAATTTGTTTTGCATGTTCCTGTTCTGGCTCCTTGGCTTCACAGGAGGAATACTGCCATGCTAGGTACTAGAAAACTATCAAGAATATCTGTATGTATGTGGTCACCCACTGTTTGTTTTTGACCCAAATTCACTTTTAACATTTAAATTTCTTTTCAGAGGATGACAGAATCTGACCCATCAAACAGAAAGTGTCATTTTTCCATCGGATGAACTGAAAGATGAAAACAGACAGTAACAGCCTTCAAGACTGTGCACAGATCTACAACAGTGCATATTTTAGCAACAATACCGTGCAACCTTTTTCCTGTAAAAGTTCCCTACAAAACCAGCACAGCACGACAGGCGAGTGACGCCCCTTGCGACTGCACCGCAGCTGCTGCAGCAGCAAGGGGTGGCACCCATTCAGCAGCACCTGGCAGCACAGCACTGTGGTAGAGGCCTGAAGGTGAAAACTATGTCTGCAAGGGGAATCTGAGCAGCCAGATGAAATGCCATTTATTTGTAAATGAAAGCCCTCCCTCAAGCTTGGCCCTGACACAGTGCCTTTTTTTTTTTTTTTCCAAGAGGTTCCTGCTATTTACCCAACTTTCCAGCTGGGCTTCGCTGCGGCACAAAGAGGCAGGACCTGCCTGGGTTTGCACAGTGAGTCAACAGCTCAGCGGGGGATTAGAGCCCACAGTCCTTCTGGCAGTGCTGCCTTGGCTCTAACCACCGGACCATGCAGCCTCGTTTTGTTACTGGTGCTCTCTGCTGCTATGTGGTTTGTCAGGAAAAAGCCTTGATGTGGCTTATAAAGGGGCACTTCATAAAGCAGTAGAAGAAGCCAGACTTGTTCCAGTTCCTTGTCCTGGTGAGGGTGCTGAGGGCTGGGTCAGACCAGTCAGACCTACCTTTCCCGGGGTCGCTGGCAGAAGAGGGAAATCCAGGGACACCATACAGTGCTCGGAGCCCTGCGTGACCCGGCCGTAGCCCAGCACAGCACACACTTGCTGGCCCTGGGCATCAGGACAGGATTAGCCAGGAAGGGCGAAGCCCGGCTGCATGCTAAGCTGTGCCTGACACCCCACGTCTGTCCTCCACCCTCAGCACCTGCTGCGCAGACAGGGCCGCTTCAGTTTTGGCCTCCACAAAGGTTTCGTGGATGTCTACAGCGGAGCCTGGTGCTGGGGGTGCACGCGGGGGTGGAGAGCAACTGCACCCCTTAGAGCGGGCTGCTGGCCCTGGCGCACTCAAAATCTCGAAGCCAGACAACCACAGAGAGCTCACCGGCAACCGACTGAGGGGGGCTGCTGCGGCAAGCCCCGCACGAAGGCCGCCCGCAGAGCTCCGGGCCGCCAGCAGCGGCTGGGCTGTGCCAGGCACCGCCACACGCTGCGGGACGGTCACCCTGCCTGGGCGCCGCGCGGCTCGCCTCAAACCTGGCCCCGGGGAGGCCGATCTCCTCCGTGACCGGGGACGCCTCGGTACGGGGCTGCAGCTCCCCGCGGGGGGGGCTCCGGGAGGCTCCGTGGGGACCGGGACCTGGGGCGGGGCGGCGGGGCTGCGGCGGCCGAGCCAGGCGGGGCGAAGAGAAGCGCGCAGGGCCCTGCGGCGCCTGCCCGGGGCTCACCCGGGACGAGCCTGCAAGCGGCGGCGGCGCCCCCCCCCCCACACTGGGCCGGCGGCTGCTCCGTTCGGGGCGGCAGCACTCCCGGGCCGGGCCGGGCCGAGCCGAGCCGAGCCAGGGGCGGCTCCCCGCAGGCGGGGCTGTGGGCGGGCAGGCGGCGCGGCTCGGGGCCGGTCCCCCACTCCGCAGCGCCGCCGCGGCCCGCCCCGCGCTGCGCTCCCGCCGCACGGCGGGCAGGCGGCAGGCGGCGGCCGCTGCGGCGTGGGGCCGCGCCCCGGAGGAGGCGGCGGCGGCGGCGGAGCGGGCCCAGGTGAGCGCCCGCGCGGGCCCGGGGGCGCGGGGCCGGGGCCGGGGCCGGGCCGCCCGGTGGCCCCAGGTGCGCTGCCTGCAGAGCGGCGGGAGCCGGCGGGAGCGAGCTGCCGGCGGCGAGCGGGAAGGGGCGAAGCCCCGCCGGGCCGCCCCCTGCCGCGGGGAAGCGCCCGCGGTCTGCCAGCCCAGCCTCCCGGTGCCGGCTGCCGGCACCGCGCCGCGCCTCCCTGCCCGGCCCCGGGGGAGCCGAGCCGGGGCGGTGCCGCGCTGCCCGCCCGCAGCGGAGCGGGACGGGTGCGGGGAGGCGGCGGCGCGGGTCGGATCCCGGCCCTGCACCGGGGCGAGCCGGCCCCGGGACCCGCCCGGAGCTGCGGGTTGCTGTAACAGCGTTTGGCCGCGGGGCTTTGATTTCAGGGAGACAATTTACATTAGAGGGAGAATGTGCAGAGAGCCAGGAACAACTTGGAATGGGTCCTCGCATATTTCTGCGGTTATTTTTGGAGTATCGTCATATGGCAAGAGGTGGGCTCTGGAGGTATCCTTGAGCTCAGCATTTTCTCCATACGCTGGTTACCCGGGAGATTGTGTTAGGGGACCCGTGCGGCCCTCTTCTCTGTCAGTGTTTTCTGTTTAAAATGCTATTTCCATTGCTGCTTCTGCGGTGGTATTGTTTCCCTCCTGCACGCCCAGCCCTCCTTTCACAGCGTGTTGTGGTAGGGACCCTTCTGCGGACAAACAAAGGTCTGGGTATGTGCACCTGAATATTTGCAGCAATGCTGCAGGAGCAGGCGGTGGAAAAGCTGCCTTTGATTTAGCTGTTGATGGTGTGAGGTGACTCCTGATCTGCCCCCTCCCACCCCCCGCTGAAATGCCCTGAGAGGTGTGGCTTTTCCAGCTACCTAGGGAGGCATCAGCCTCTGCCTGCACTTAGCTGTCATTTTCCCTCATATTCTCACACTGGACTTGTTCAAAGAGGCTTTTGCATCCAAACAGCTCGAGACGTGGGAAGCCTTTTGTTACTGAGGTCTGCTTCTTGGGGCTGCCTGGCAGACCTCTGGCTCCTTTGCAGCCCTCTGGAGGACTGCATGTGCCTCTCGTCCCTTTGACTCAAGCTGTCACAGCTATGCAGGCTGTGGAACTGTCCTTGTGGCCTTCAGCAGCGTGCCCATGTTGTCTTCAAGCACATTTGGAGCTGAG
The DNA here is from genome assembly GCF_964211835.1 of Anser anser. Taxonomy (NCBI): domain Eukaryota; kingdom Metazoa; phylum Chordata; class Aves; order Anseriformes; family Anatidae; genus Anser; species Anser anser. Next base: position 16,208,407 of record NC_139737.1, on the reverse strand, counting down.
GGAAGGCTGGATTTGGGTGGTGATCCTGACAAGTCAATTGCTCTTTAATTGTATGTTTTGGCTTCTGGTTTGCCAGGCACGGAGCCTGTGCGGGTCTCCCCAGGGGGCCCAGAGCCATGCTCTCCGTGAGGACCCCCAGCCTGGCAGGAGAGGTAGGGTGTGTTCTTTGAGCTGTGTCAGACCCTTGTTATTGTAGCATATGGCAGGTATACAATTGCCCTCTTTCGTCCGAATCATCCCCTTCTTATGCAAGGGCAATCCCCAAATTTGGTGAACCGGCAGCATGTAGCCATCCCCTGGGGGCGTGAGCTGCCTCCCCTGCTTGCAGCCACTGCTGTGAGCAGAGCATTCACATCTCTTCACAATCATTGTGCCGTGTTTATTGCTTTAACAGCAACTTCAGATGGCGATGGAGTCATTAAACCAGACACTGTTGTAAATAGCAGAGCCCTGGTTGTGACCGCAGGGGTTCAGGGTGTCTTGGGAGGGTGTGATGCTGCTCTGGGTTAGCTGCAGAGCCTGCGTGTTTGCACTGACGGTAGGCTGGCTCTGCATGAAGGTTTTTCCCCACCATTTTGGTTAAGTGTTGATGTTGTAGCTAGAACTATCCAGCATTTTTATTTCTACTGATTTTTGAGACATCAGCCTTTTCCAAAACTGTCAGGAGAGATGTTTTGTTTTGTACAAAGCTTCAAAAAAAAAAAAAAAGTCTGGGGTTTTATTTCTGTGCAAAAAGCATGACTGTAGAAGAGAGCCTGCACTCCTGGTGCACAAGGTTTTGGTACCTTTTCTGTCTAGTGCAGGCAAAGAGCTTAGTGGGTCCTGTTTCCTGGGCTGCTATCATCGTCACCATGACATATGACAGCCTTGCAGGGCAAGTGTCTTCTGGCATGCTGTTCATGGGAAGCCAGGAGAGGTGGCCAGGTTGGCTGAAGAAGGCCTTGGTGTCACTGCATTGTAGAATGGGGAAAATTGTCAAAATCAATTTTCTTCCCCAAGGCGGCTGAGTTCCCTTTTAAGCTCTGGCTGATGACCTTGGTCCTGGTGAGGAGGTGAATCTCTCCTTGATTTACGGAATAACCTCTCCTGCTTTCTGCTTGCAGCACCAAGCCCTTGTCCTGTATATAAACGAAGTGTCTCTGTGTTGCCTACACTCCTTGCTCTAGCGCTGCTGAAGAGTTTTGCATAACTAAAAGGGGGTTACATGGACAGAGAGACCAGTCAGGTGCCTGGCTAGTTTTGTTTTTAGAAAAATATTTCCTGTAGATAATTAAGATTTCTAAGTTAGGAAGTTGTGGAGAATGGCCTGGGGGTTAAAGTACAGGAGGTGGGCTTGGCTGTTCCCAGGCTCGCTCTGGGTTTCCTGCCTGGTCTCACAGGCATCACTTGAGTGTCCTTTGCCTTAATTTCATTCAGCTATGAAATGATGATAATTCCCTGCTGCCTTGGGCACAGTGATATGCTGCCTGAGCGACAGCTGGGATGCTGATGGGGAAGCGTGTGTGAGGAGATGGGTTGAGCATGGGCTTAGGCTTGGTGGCAGATCTGTGTGGGTGTCTGGAAGGCCTGTGTTTAGCTATGTAGTAGACTTTCATGCGGTGCCTGTCACTTGAAGGTCTGAGCCTATTCTGAAGTCTGAAGCTCTGTTTTGAGCATAGATACAAAAAAAGAAACACGGAATGGCGGAGATTCCCAGGCCTGGTGGCTGGAAGCTCCTGCGCAGGAAGACTTGTACGGTTATAGATACGTTACTCTCACACGGCATCTAAAAATGTGCTTGTGCTGAGGCTGTGACAGTGACGGCTGCGTGGCTTATTGTTCTCATTAGAGCAGTCAGGTGGCTGTGAGTCAGCAGGTTTGGGTTTGTCACAACCGTGGCGATTGTGCCAGAAGACCTGGGAGGTTCGGCAGCCAAGAGCAGTGTGGGCTCTTCCTCCACCTGGGCGCGCGGGGGTTTGAGCCTGGATTTGGGCTCACTGTTGGCTTGTGCTCTCCTCTGAGCATGGAAGAAGTTACGGCGGTAGTGGGAGTCTGAGAGCTGTCTGCCTTGGGACCTCCTTCCTGGTGGTATGGATTTGCCTGCCTTGGGCCATTGTTCTGTTGTTCTGCCTTGGGCCGCCCTGTTCTTCAGGGCGGCAGCCTGCCGAACGAGCAGGTTTTCTCATGGTTATCATGTTGCCTGGATTACAGGAGACAGGAACGGTGGTGGGAAGAGAGAGTCCTTGGTGGGGACGTGGCGCAGTATTTCCTTGTGGTTCCAGACCCGTCTTTCCTCTCAGCCCTTGAGTGGAAGCTTGTGGTTTGTCCAAGGCCTCAGTGAGTGTGAGAGGGAAGAGAAGGTTTGGGTGCCTGTGTCTGCCGCCGTGGAAGCGGCAGCTGCGTTCTGCAGCAGCTCTCCTGTCTACGTGGTGTGTCTTTGGTGCAAAGCAGGATGTTCAGCCCAGGCCCGTGGATGTCCCTCATCTGGGATGATAGTTGTTCCATCCACCCTTCCTTTCTCCAAGGAGGTGAACTGTTTGGGGGTGCATGGGGGCATCCAAAACAGGAGGTGTTTGGCTGAGCTTTCCTGCGGCTGGGACAGAAGCCAAGGTTTGCTCTCCTTGTGCTGGACAGGGGAATGTAGGACTATATGGAAAGGGGGGGTCATCTTAGAGCCCTGTTTGGTGATTTGGTACAAATACTTCACGTCTGTTTGTCTCAGTACACAGCTGAGGGTGCTTTGAATTGAAGCTGAGAATTATGTAGTACCCTGCTTATAGTGTATGCATGTACATGTGCATAGTCATGCACACATCACAGGCTTACTGTCTGGGAGGAAGGGAGTGATGGACAGAGCCTGAAACACAGAAAATAATGGTCTGGAAGGGGAGGGGATTTCCTTCCATCTTATGCTGATGGTCTGTGATTTGTCCTCCATAGGGGGGAAAAAAACAAAACAAAACAAAAAAAAACCTCCACTACTAGCTGTCCTGTGGGCTTGACAGTGTCTCAGGATGGGTCTGCCCCGTGTGGGAGCAGCTGGGTCTGGGCGAGCAGCATCCTGGGGCTGGTGTGATCACAGAGCGGAGAGGAGACTGGGCTGGCCCCATTGTGCTCAAAACACGAGACAAATGAGGCTGAAGCTGCAGATCTGCTGTTCCCAGCAGGTCAGCAGTTTTATTTGGGTACTTGGCCTCTGTAGAGATGAAATGTGGTGTCACTTTAATATCTGATCCATTTCCCTTTCAGAAGCCAGCCCTCTCCCCATCAGCTGTAATCGGACCCCATGGTAGTCTTGTTGGGCTTCGTTTTGCCTTATCTCTTCTGTTTCCCAGTCTGGTCCAAAAGGCTGATGCTCCTTTCCAGGGTATTGGAGACGTGGTCAAACCTGGCTCCAGGTGCTGTGCTAGTGTAAAATGCATCCCGCGTTTGAGCTGATGCTGAATGAGGATTTACAGTACAGCTATTCTGCCAGGTTCCACCCACCTGACTCTTTCCTCTTCTGTTCCTACTAACCCACTGCCTCGGCCCCACTTACTGGCTGGTGGCGGAGCAGAGATGTGTGCCAGTATCCTTCACGGAGTATCAGATGAAGAGGAAAACACAGGGTGGAGTCATCTTTTGCACAAAGGAAACATTGAAGTATCGTTTCTGACTTGGGTGGATTTTTAGGTGGCTGGGGAGAGATTAAACAGGATCTTAACACATTCACAGCCCCCTTCCCACTTCATTTTCCTGTGAATCTGTTGCTGTCATGGTATCTTTCAGAGGGTATTTTTAGCTTTGCTCCACACCCCCCCCCCCCCCCCCCCCGCCCGTATCAGGCTTTTGAATGGAAACAGATTTCTATGGCAGAACAGAATAAGCCATTTCACGAGGCATTTTGTTATGGGTAGAAGAGACGGGAATCTGAATGTTCATTTTAAATGACATATCCCCTTTGTAATCAGCAAATTGTGCTTGCTGTGGTGAGTGCCAGCAGAAAGCTGTCCTGGCTCATCTGGAGGCAGCTAGGTGCGTACCCTGGCAGCCTGCTGCTGTGGGGGACAGGCTGCGGGGGGGACGGACAGCTCCTTCACACCCTTCTCTGGCCCTTTGGAGCCATCATCCGGGTGGCCCAACATGAAGGGCTGCAGCACTGGGAGTGGTCCTGCAGGTTTTCCTCTCTAATCATCCTGTTGGGGAACGGTACCCCTGCATACGAGAGAAGCAATTAAATGTTTTCATTAGATGCACTATTGATCTGGCGGTGTCTCTGCTGGCAGGAGCTCCTGCTGAGCATGGGACGGCATGGCACCTGACAAAATGCTGAGTCTCATCTTTGCCAGTGACCAGAGGGAGGTGGCAAAAGTCACAAAGCAGGGAGTGATGCTGTGCGAAGGTGTGAGGCACCCCTCGCCGGACAGCGAGGTCTACTGCTTTCCAAGGGAAGGTGGAATTTTTGCCAAGAACACAAACCCAACAGTGATGCTCACCTTTGGGTCAGGAAACTTCCAGCCTGAATTCTCAGTAGTATTGCCTTTTAGGAGAGATTTATTACAACTCCTGATAGGTGATGTTGTTCTACCACTACTCTGCAGAAACAAAAATACCCTTTGAGGTCTGGTCTGGGCCAGGGTATACGCATGCCTATGTGAAGCAGGGACCATTACCTCTGCAAATTCATTGGGGCTTTTCCTTGGGGAGCCAAAAAAATGCTTTCTGATAGTATGGCATGAGTACATCCTTGTTGGTTACCTTGGTCTAATGTGTAATACATCTGTAAGAAATACAGCTGACTTTAGGATGACTGTTGAAAGTAATAAAGGGGGTACAGGTAGAGAAAACACAGCTGCTCCTGCTGTGTTTTGGTGGCAATTTCCACTGTAGCTATAAGCCTGCCTGGCCGCTTCCATGCTGTTGCGTTGAAGCTCAGTCCCACCACATGTGGGCAGGACAACCTGCAAGGCCAGAGTTTCCCATGGTGTTGTGGTCCACGGTCATTTGCTGAGTGCTGGCTGGGCTGTTCTTGCTTAGATCACCGGAGCTGATGTGGTCGCAGTGTGGGGTGGAGCTGTGCACATCTGGATCTCTACTCAGGTGTGTTTCGTGCTCCACTAAGCTGCCCTGGGGCTGCCGTGCTGCTCTGCCCTACTCGTGTTCTCATTCTGGTGGACAAGTGGAGGGGACAGCGTGAATCCTTGTCCCCTCCCTTGCCCTCTGTTCGTAGAATATCCCGAGTTGGAAGGGACCAAAAGATCATCTAGTCCAACTCCTAGGTCCCTAAAGGACCACCCAGAAAATCAGACCATCTGTCTGAGAGTGTTATCCAAACGCTTCTTGAACTCAGCAGGCTTGGTGCCGTGACCATCCCCGTTGCAGCTTCGAGCCATTCCCTCGGGTCCTATCGCTGATCTCCAGAGAGGAGATCAGCGCCTGCCCCTCCACTCCCCGTCTTGAGGAAGGACTGATGAACATTTTTGCAATGCTCTGGCCTAGATTTGAGCAAGCTGGGCATGACATACGGCTTCCTCCTAACCCCCGCGAGTAGCTGAGCCTGCCAGCATTGCTGGCTGGGCTCTGCCCCTTGCAAGGACTGCAGCATTTGTCGGGCTGATTCAGCCTCCTGCCTGTGGTCAGTGTCCCAGTGTCTGCTTTGACAGCCAGCACTCACGCTTGCCCTGTCAGGGTCAGGCTGGATAATTGCTATGAGTTTGTGACAATGTGGGTCATCGTGGGATGTTTCCAAGCCGGAGGCACTTGTCTGTGGCTGAAATGGCGTACGGCAGGCTTGCGCTGGGAGAGCTGCGTGGCAGAGATCGCGATACAATCTAGCAGGCATTTTTGCTAGCAGGAGTGTTACAGGGAGGCAGAAGCTAGCAGGGATGGGGGAGGGTTTGCTCTCAGATGCCTGCCTTCTCAGAGCACTTCATTAATATGATATTAATTGATGCAGTAGCTCAGATCCCAAAGTGTCTCCCTGCTGAAACGCAGCCAGCCCCGGTGAAACCTGCTTCAGCAGCAGCAGCAAAGAGGAAGGACGGATGCTCTGTGGCTGATGGGGAGCACAGGGCTTTGTTTGGCAGCGCACATGTGCTGGCGCTATAGCGCACGCAGATGGGGGATGCTGGGTGCCTCTGCCCTGCCCTTGGTGTCTGCCCCCTGCATCTTCCTGCTCTGGGGGGACGAGTTGCCCCCGGGGTGCTGGGCTGCTGACAGATGGGAGCTGGGCTTCTGCTCCCGGGTGGGCCGACAGGCTGCTGCGTGCCTGCTTGCCCCTCTCCGCCGCTCGACTCGCCCTCGAGCTGGGATGGAGAAGGCCGAGTGTGTGGGGGCTGCTGGTGGGGCTCCTCCACCTGCGTCCTCGGCCGGGGCAGCACCTGCCTGAGAGGAGGAGGCAGGAGCAGGAACGGAGTCTGCTGTGGGATCGAGGGGTGTGAGGAGTCAGGAAGGTGAAGCTGCTCTTTCTTCCCTGGACTTTACCCCATGCAGTGAAGGGACGCTGGCCAGGGCCTTGCTGCCAGCCGTGTCCCCTGGGATGGCCTGGGCAGTAAATTCTCCCTGCTTAAAGGTGATTTTGTTTCCCTGGAGGTGCTGAAGCTCCTGGCTTACTGCATCAGGTCTGATGGACAGCGTAACGTCCTGTCCTTGTTCGCAGTGATGTGGACTGGAGCCAGCTGCAATATCTGAGCTAGCTGCTGAAGGCTGACAGTGTAAATGCTCGGATGCTGCGTGTCACCTTGTGCTGCTTAGGGACTCTGTCCAAATGGAAGTGGAACAGCTTTTGTGCCCTGAGCAAGCTTTTGAGAAAGTTGCTGTGGATCTGTGTTGCTCCTGTGGAGCCAAAGCCTGCTCTTGGCACTTCCACGCAGTGCAAGCTGCGTAGGGCTGCGTGCGGCTGACTTTTGTTGACAGGGAGTGAAAGGGTTTTACTGCATCTGTGTGAAATGTGGAACAAGTGAGCTCTGAGTCCTTGATGCTGAGTGCTCAAAGGGCTTTTGGTTTCTTTTTGTTTGTTTGTTTATGATGTTGTGAGGCGATTGAATTTTGCATAAGCAAGTTATCCTGCTTTTGCATTTGTGCTTATGAGAGGATTGCCTGTGCGTGTTGAACTTATATTTGAAAATTAACCTTTGTAAAAAAGGAGGAGGTGTCCTTGCTGTGCTATAGGACATTGCTACTTCCTTTATGTAACTGTAGGGACCACTGGGCTGCAGCTCTTCCCTGTAGCTGCAAGGGTCTCCTTTATTTTTTCCTTCCTCCATTAGACATAGCTGTCATCCAACACATGGCTCTGAAAATGCTGTTGCAGGATCCAATTCTTGGAGCGTTTCCTTTTAAAACTGCTCATTTTACTACTGGTATGCCAAACCTGCCCGTCTCTCTGTGGATGGGTGAGCCAGACTGTTTCCCCATGTATTGTGCGTCATTGCCCAGGAGGAGAGTCCTGCAGACCAGATGTTGCCCTCACTGCCCCTTGCCTGGGCTCTCATTGTCAGAGGGGCCGTGCAGGTGAGACAGAGGGACAGAAGACAATGACATGGCACAGATGGCCCTGAAATGAGAACTTGGGTAGCAATTGGCCGTGCAAGCCAAGAATGTATCTGTTTCACTTCTCAGACGTGTCTTGGTTCTGCAGTGCTGCCTGTAGTAAATACTTGCTTTTACCAGTCAGATTAGCAGAGCTGGCTCTGAACACATGCAGCGAGCAGATATGCTGCTTTAGAAGGTGCTGTTTTCACGTCACTCTCTTTGAGAGTAAAGCTGCATTTAAAGAAATCTGTAGTGGAAATTCTTCAGCAAGCGGATTTGTATGGTGTCTAAACGCAGTGCTTGAGCGGTTTGGGCACCATCTTGTGATGGAACGCCTGGCTACTGTCTGTCCATGTGCCTGTCATCATCCCTGGGAAGATATTTTTTTTTCCTTTTAACCAAATCCGATTTCTTCTTTGCAGGTTCTGAATTGTGCCTGAGCAGAGTGCTGAGATAAGTCCCTGGAAGCAGTGTGAGTTTATCTTGAAAGCCTTTATTCTCCTTTCTAGATCTCATGTAAGACCACCTGGGTTTTGTAGGGTAGAAGGGCTTGTGCTGGCTGGTGGCAGGAGATTGGAGATGGTGCTGCAGTATGAAAGAGGTTCGTGTGGTGGCTGGTTCTTTGCTAGAAACCCACATAGGATTACAGGAAACCTGGCCTGCTACTGTTGAAGTGCAGAAGTGTTGGAATTAGGATTCTTATGGTTTTTCTAATGTGTTGGGATTTTTCCTATTTTAGGAGTTAGGCAATAGCCCATTTGCCAACAGGAAGGCTCCTACCAGCTGTCTGAGTCTTTGCTTACTGACAAAGCTGTTTTGGGGCATCACACTTACATTAAGTTTCCATGTGCTTTTTTGTGCAGCCTTTTTGGGGAAGGCAGTGCATTTGCAAACCAGCAAAATGTGCCACTGTGTTTTGTGAGGAGGTCCCAGGGTTACAGGTGGGGTTGGGCACGGCTGGCATGAAGTGTGTCCCAGGTTTGCAACTTGGAGTGGAAGACAAGTGAGGACAGAGATCTGAGCCACAGATTTAAACTTTTGGGGAACCTGAAAGAGTGAAGGCCTTGTGGCCCAGACCTTCTTGGAGAGGGCTGTTAACACCTTGGGGCCCTCCGGGTGGGTGGTCTGCTCTGCTCTAGTGCCTTGGTGCAGGTCTGCATTACACTGTCCCTGTGAAACCAGCCACGAGCTTCTTCTGTAGGACATGTGGCGGGGGACATCTGGGAGGATGAGGTCTAGCCTCTGCTGTAGCTCTCTGACCTATGAGTTGAGCTTGAGAGGAGGGCAGTGCAGCAGGTCTACCTCTGCTCCAGAGCCAGAACGCAGGGAAGGTGGTGGTGTCTGTAAACTGGGGGCAACGAGCTCGACATCTGCAGTGGATTGAAAGCACCTTACTGAAGAAATGATGAATGTGGCTGCAGCTGCTGTTTGTCATGGTCTGTGATGTCCCAGGTGGCATGCAGTTCAAGCACAACGCCGAGCCTGTTGGGCCTTTGCTCCCGGCTGGCAGCACTCCTTTACTGCTCCTGCTGCCTGGGGGACGGCTCTGAGCCTCACAGGCTTTGTGCAGCGTGGGTGCATTGGGTGGTGGTTTCCAAGTCTCCAGTCTTGCCTCTGTACCTCCTCCAGCACCCTGCAGTCCTGGCTGTTGCTGGTCACAACACCATGCACTGAGGGTATGGGTCCTGCCTGTCTGAGGCAGGCAGTGCTCAGGATATGGGCAGGGACTCCACATCCTTGCTGAGAGCTGCAGATGTGCTCCTTGGGGCTGGAGGTGTCCTTGGATCTGAACAGAACAGCTTGTTAGTTCTTATGAGCAGTTCCTCACCAGCAGAGAGCTAGGAGACTGGCCCTCCAGAGGGCTACTTTGCAGGTCCAGTTCTGCCCATGTCCGGAGGGAAAACAAGGAGCACAGGGTTTCCTGTCCCTCCTCTCTGTGCTGCATAGACATTTGGGTGTTGGAATACCAGTTTTGGAATTAGAGAGGTAGAAGTGCAGTTCGAGTCTCGAGTGTTGGTTTGCACGTGACCCTGCGTCACCACGTGCCTCAGTTCCCCTCTGGCATGGGGTAGGTGTCTGAGTGCTGCTGCTCTGGGGTTCTGAGTGAGGAAGGCTGCCTGGCGTGGGAGCGTTTGGCTGCTATGTTTGCTGTGCTGTGTTTGCTGTGTTTGCCTGCCAGGAAGCTTTGCCCCTGTGCTAGAGGGGTGAGTCCCTGTCTTTACAACAAGACTGTTGAGGTTCCCCTGCAGAGCCGCCCCCTTCTTGCTACAAGCTCCTTTTTCTTCCCTCTCTGGGGAGAGGAGTGTTCCTTCCCGTCCTGGGCAGCTCCTGCCTGCCCTGCACGGCTCCCTCTGCTCTGGGTCTGTGTTTAAGACTGTCCCTGAGAAATGCTGGGGAGCCCCCAAGGGCTCCTTGCTCCCTTCTCACTGAACGTGAGCATGGCTGTGCTGCAGGGGGCTGGGGCAGGTGGACAGCGTGCAATCAAGCCCAGTGGGTGAGGTGTGGGTTGATGGGGATGGAGAGCAGGAAGAAACCTCCTCTGGCACTCCCCTGTGCTGGGTGCCACACCAGAAGCTGTGAGTGAGCCCTGCTGCGACTCCCGGCACCCCGCCATGCCCTTGGCTTTTCTGGCAGCCTTGGTGCCCTGGGTGCAGCGGGATGTCAGTGGCCCAGCTCTGGGTGCATTGGGTTTCTTGTGTCTCTTTCTTGCTTGTGCTTTGTTTAACAGGTGTCCTTGCTAGCTGTGCGAGGCACAGATGCACCAGCAACTTGGAGAAAACACTTGCACGTTGAAGCAGAACTGATTTGTTGCTGTGCAGTTTGGGGAGGCTTGCTGAGCCACGCACTGGGGTGACAGCATGGAGCCTGCGGGCCCAGCTGCCTGGCAGGTCCCGGCAAGCAGAGCCTCGCTGGGGCAGCACGTGTGGCCTGACCCGCTGCTGTGCTGTGGAGGGTGTCCCTGCCCTTCTGGGGGGGCTTGTGATGCTCCCAGTCTTGGCACAACTATCAGCCTTTCATTCCTCTACGTTTCTGCATCTTCCTCACAGCTGATTGTACCTCATCAATATCATGAAGGGCTTGCTGCTGAATTTTGGCAGGCAGAGGTGAAGAGGAAGAACTCTCCTTGGGAGCTTGCTCTAAGGAGGTGGCCTTCCTCCTGGAAAGTCATGCACAAGACTTGACTGGAGGAAATGAATCCACTGCTTTCCACTTTGAATCCACTGCTTTTGGCCCTGAACAGGGCTCTTTTGGGGCTGAAGATCAAAGAATTACAGAATGGTTAGGGTTGGAAGGAGAACACCTGGTCCAATCCCTCTGCTCAAGCAGGGACACCCAGAGCAGGCTGCCCAGAATCATATTCAGATAGATTTTGAAGAACTCTTGAGGAGGAGGGAGACTCCACAACCTCTGGGCAACCTGTGCCAGTGCTTTTGTCCCTTGTACAGTAAAGAAGAGGACTAAGACTGTACGGTATTTGCTGGTCAGCTTGCCTGAGAGCTCATGCTTGCCTTTAGCAGGGAAAAGAGGTTGAGAGAAGGCAGGGCCGAGTGTTTGACTAAGCTGGGTTCCCTGTATTGGCTCCTCTTGCTCTGGGTACTCTACACCTGCAGCTGCTCACACTCTTCTTTCCCAGCTCTCTGCTTGAAGGCTGGGCTTGTGGTTTCCTGGCTGTCTGCTTCTGCGTCCTTCTTGAGGCTGATCTCCCTGGCTGCTATGTGCCAGTGCAAGACAGCAAACCCCATGGATAGTGCCTTCCTCTGCTTGCTTTTGCCTGTGAGCAGATTGCCACAGAGGCAGCAGGTGACTTGGAGTGTGGACAGGAGCTGCTTTCTGCGGTCACTGGTGGAGGAGGAGTGTTCCTTGGTGATGCATGGTTGAGATGTCCTAACACCCCTGCCCACTTCTGACACAGGTCTGAGCTATCTGCTTGTCTGTTGCTCCTCAGAGATCAGCCACCCTTCCACAGGACACATGTGCACATGGGTGAATTGGAACTTTTTGCTTCTCCTTCTTAATGCACTAATTTTGCTCTTTGAAGCTGGTCACAGTTACCAGCCTTTGGTTCAGTGTCCCTCCCTCTGCTAAATACGCTGTCTTTGTCTGCTGCTACAAAACAGCCCCAGTCTCTACTGCAGTACCTTCCCTGCATGGCTGTGAGAGCAGGAGGGGAGGAATGGCTGCGGTGCTCCAGGGCTGAAATTGTCGTGGTCCTGACGTCTCCCTGGAGAGCCTGGTCCAACCCAGGCTGATGGCTCTGGAGTGTGTGACCATGGCATCTCCCGAGCAGCCCCTTCCCTGCCACTCCCAAAAAAGTGCAGCGGGGTGTGGAGGCCTGCTGGGCATGGCCAGCTCTTCACATGGCAGCTCTGTCCCCAGTGCAGAGACCCTTGCGCTGTCAGGACGTGCACATGGCGCTGAGATGGGTTAGCCCCATAACTCTGCTTGCAGGCAGTTTCTAATGGCAGCAAAGCACAGGTGAGCACAGAGCAGCTGCTGAGGTCCCTCCCCAGTGCCCCAGGCAGGATTAGCTCCTTATTGTAAGAATTGGCTCAGGAAGTTGCACTAATCACATTTTGCCTGAGAATTGCTTTTGGCCCATTTCATGGAGTAGTTGGGAAGATGAAGGTGTTCTTTCTTCTTTGGTCTGTACCCTGCGCGGTGATGGGACTTTGGCCAGGGCGGTGCTGCCATCCCTGTCCCCCCAGGATGGCCTGGGCACAGCCGCACAGCCCACAGGAGCTGGCACCCACAGTGTGGGGCAGATGTCTGCTCTGTGGCGGTACTGCCCAGGGTGGGTGCTGCGGCACTGTACCCGCTCCACCGCCCTGGCTCAGGGCTGCTGGTGCACTTTCCTCTTCATCCAGGGCCTGTCCTCACTGGGTATGTGTCTTGGTCAATGAAGCTTGCTCTGCACCATTTCAGCTGCTCTGGCGTTGTCTCAGCAAATTGTTTTGTGGTATGTGGCAATGTGCGCCCTGAAGGCTGGCGAGAATGCTGCCAGCTCTCCCTCAAACTCGTATTGAGAAAGGATGGCTTCTGGCCAAACACCCTGCTTGCTTCGGCTGGTACTTTTAACCTCTTCTGTATCGCCTGAGTTAGGAGCCTGGTTTCCCCCAGGTTGCCCTACAGCTGGGATGCACGCCCACTGCTGACACACCCCTGCCTCTCTGCCCAGCCGTTGAAAGTTTCTCTGCCGAGATCCATGCTGGGGCTGTAATCTTGCCCCACCTTTAGGTGTGCATTCAGTGCTGTCTGCTTGGCTGGCAGGAGCTGTGGCTTTCCTTTGAAGATATAGCTTTGCTGCTCCCATGGTTGTGCGTCTCTGAAGGTGTTCTGTAGGGCTGCTGTGCTTGTTCATCTGAGCTTGCAGGGCTCAGCTCTCTCCTGGGTGCAGCTCAGGGATGCCGTGGCTCACCTGCCTCCCACTGCCCATCTGGTGCCAGTCCAGGGGCTGCGCCTGCCGCAGTGGCAGGGTGCTTTTTGGGCCTCTGTGTACAGCTTCTTGGGCTGCTGAGAGGGTCTTCATCATGGCTGTTATCTTTTATATTGTGGGGTTGCACGGGGTCGCCTGAAAATGGCCAGTTCTCCATCAGGCCATGTGCAGCCCAGGTTCTCAGGTCTCGGCTGGTGTCCTTCGCCCCACTGCGAAGGCTGCAGGACACCTGGTATGGCGATGGGACGGTGGATGGGGCTCTGGAGGGAGCTTTGTGCTGCGGTGAGCAGCTTTTGGAGTCTGAGAGGCAGCTGAACGTGTGGGCTGGAGACTGAGGTTGGACCCCTGTGGTGTCACGTGGGGGCACATGTCCTGCTCCCACGTGCACGTAGTGGCCCAAAGGCTGTTCAGGTAGAGCCGGCGCTGTTTTCCTGCCCTGGAGTCGCATCCGTCATGCGACTGCAGCACAGGCCCCACCTGCCTCGAGCCGAACCGGCCCGGGCCCCATTGGCAGGCTGGCATGGGGCTGCTGCTCCCTGGGGCACAGCTGTGACCATGCTCCTTCCTGACCCCGAGGCGACGATTCAGTGCTGTGTTTTGGATGAAAAGGGCAGGAGGGCGGGGGAAAGAAAAGGCCTGCTGTAATGCTGTTAGGATTCTGCGTGCTGCCTTCTTCATGAGGTGGCTCGGCTGGGAGTGCCGAGGTGCCGGTATCTGCGTTGCCAAGGAAACGGAGGCTCTTGGTGGCTGGGGAGATGGAGACGGGGCTGGAGCCAGCGTCGTGGCTCTGAGCCGGAGGCCACCCCTCTGCTGCCACCGGCGGCAGCCTGGTGGCTGTTCCCAGGCTTTGTTGCAGAGGCCGCATCAGATGGCATCCATGCCTGCATCTTCCTGCAGAAGTTCCCGAGGTGCTGGTGACAGAAGGCCCGTGAGGGCGTTTCCCTGGTGATCTGGGCCCGGGGCTCCCTGAGGGGGTCCCCCGAAGCCAGGGCAGGCAAGGGAGAGGCTCGCGGAGGTGAGGCAAATGCAAGCACTGCAGGAGTGCAGGTTGGAAACCCAGGTGTTCGAGCCACCTCCACGCAGTTCCCTTGTGCTAGCCCCAAGGGCTCTACTCTTGCCAGAGGGTCTGGTGCTGGTGGGTGGCGCACAGTTTGTCGCAGGTGATGGGTTGGAAGGGAGGTCTTCCCTCTGCTGCTCAGCTCCTCCATCCTGTACATGAGGCATGCGGACCCCCCCTCCTGGGGAGTACAGACTTGTACCCTCTGCTGGAAGGCGCCTGTCATGGGCCACCTTCAGCTGAGGAGCGACCACGGACCAGCCAGCCCGTGGCCTTTGGAGCTGTGCTTTCTGTGGGCCTTCTCCTGTAGGCCCAGAGGTGGGTGCGACCTGTCACCCCTCTGCCAGGGCCGATCTGTGCCTGGTGGCCACGGTGACCTCCTGCCAGCCAGACTGGGACCCATGGGATAGAAGGGGTGGGCTGGGATGGACACAGCTGAGACTTCTTGTCTGTAGCCCAGGGCAGCGCAGATCAATGTAGGAGCTGTCGCTGCCTCTGTTCCCTTTGTCCTGGCTGTGGTGTGGTCCCCAGTTGAGCTGCAAGGACAGGAGCCGCACCATCCTGTGCCTGGCTCTGCTTGGCACAAACACCCTCACAGTGCGTGCTGGGGAGGTGCTGCTGCTTCTGGCAGCGAGGCTGTGCCCAGGTGGTCAAAAGCGTGTTGTGTGGCAGGGCTGTCCTGGGGCACGATGGTGGGGCTGAGAGCTCGCCTCTAGTTCTGCAGAACTCGCATCCAGACCTGGCAGGTGTCGGCTAAACCATGATGATAGTTTGAAAATGTTTCTCTGCCTGCCAGATCAGGGGAAAAAGTTTTGATCAGGAACTTTGCGCATCACGTAAACTTTAATCTTTTTGCTGATTGCTTCAGCGGTAAAACATTAATTTCTTTTTTTGTGCCATGACTGCTGAATGGTGCTTCCCCACTGCAGGGTGAGCTTAGCTGCGACCCCAGGCACAGCCAGCTGGATCCTGATCCCCCAGTTTAGGTCTGTCTGCAGCAACCTCCTGGGCAGGGCTTTGTGCCCCCGCATGCCTGTGTTACTTAGTGGAACTTTCCTACCACCCCTGTGTGACAGCAGGAAGCTCTGGTAGGCCTTTCACTGGTTCTCACTGAGGGCTCTGCCCTTGGGTGCGGTGGAAAGGAGAGGCTTAGTTCAGTTGTAGTTTTTTTTATTGTTTGTTTGTTTGTTTTTAACCTCCCCAGCCTTTCCTTTTCTTGTCATTTAATTGTCCAAGTTCCCTGAGTGCCTGTCACCTGCTTGAGGGGGGGGTGGGGGGTGGGACAGAATTTGAGACTCATCAAATCTAGAAGAGATTCTGCAAGCAATAAGCATACGTCTTCTGGGAGCTGGAGAGAGATTAAACAGTGAGGGGGAAAAAAAAAAACTGCTGAGGATTGTCCAAGAGGTAAATGGAAGGGCTGGGGGAGAGCAACAGAAAACTAGCAATATTTGCTTACTAGCAGTTGCCCCCCTCATCCCTGGGAGGCCTGCTGGGATGATGGGTTCCCCAGGGAAGACCTGGCTGGATGTTGAGGGGGGAAAGCAAGGCTGGAGCTGTTTTACAGCGGGAACTGGGGGTCTCAGTGTGTCTCTCCCATTTTGGTATTGGCGTAAGTTTGTGCATCTGTTTGTCAGAACTGTATTTGTGCATCATCTGTATAACTGACTGTGATATCCCCGTCTACCCAGGGAGTCTCTGCTCCTTACTCTGGAAAAAGCGGGTGCTCATCTGTTCCTGTGCAAGCTTTCCCTCTGCAGCTCCCTTGCAGTGGGGGAGCATTTGCTGTAATCTTGCTCAACAGGGTTATTCCTTCTTGGAAATCTGATTGTGTGTGGAAAGTGGAAGAGAGGTGCCAAGAATGAAAAGGGTTAAAATTAAGCAGCAGACTTGGTGCCATACCTGGGCTGGGTTCTTTCCTGGGCTCTGCAGGGGCACCGGGCAAGGTGCGCACTGCCTTGGGCAGCAGAGGGGCACCCGCCGGCTGGCTGCCTGGCCCTGGGTTGCAGGCAGCGACTGCTGTGTTTGAAACCTGCCTGGGCACGGGGACTTTGACTTTCTGCTGAAGAGAGGAAAAAAATGAATTTTGATCTTTGTATTTGCAAATAATACAAAGCAAACGAGATGAATTGGTGGCGTTGTTTGCAGTCTTGGGACAAGTTTAAACCAGTGCCTGGGGAGGTGTCGGCAGCTCAGCCTCTAGCAGGAGCAGTCTGCTGTGCGTAGCAGCTTCCAGGTGCACGAGGGAGCGTGGTGTGGGCATCAGCAGAGGAGCTCCTTGTGCTAGCCAGCTGCTAATCTGTCCTCACTCAGAAATGAGCCGAAAAACAGCATACCTTGCAGGCACTGTCCAAAAAGATGTTTGCAAGAACAGTTCCTTCACTGAGCTGCAGCTCCTGATTGGTTTCACTTACTGATTTGCTTCTTTCCTTCCTGTGGACTTGTATCACTTTCTTCCTTACAAAGAAATTTTGCGATGTTTGGAAGAATTCCTCCAACATGTTGGTCTGTATCAGTTGGGAAGCAGCAGCAACGCTGAGGGTTGTGATTTGCCCTTGGTGCAGAGCACTCCCTTCTTATGCCCCCAAAGGCTCTGTCCCATGGGTTGGCATGTTACGGAGGTGGAGAAGTGCTGTCCCGGGCTCGTTGCTGGTTACAACCAGTGATCTGTAGAGCAGCAAATGTGAGCATGGCGTGGTGGAGGATGGAGGCAGTGTGGCAGGTTGGGAATCCTGCTCTGCTGGCGTGGCTGATTGCCGGTGTGCAGGGAGCAGGTTGTTTGGGCAGGTGCTTCTGGATTTGTAAGGCTTTGCTGAGCGTGGCTGTGTCCTCAGCACTTGGAGCTCAGGGCCTTGGGGGAGGAGAGCCAAGCTGGAAAGGGTTATGCTGGCCAGAGCACAGGGGGAGCCCTGAAGCATTGCTGTCCTTGGGAAAGCAGGTTGTGTGGTGCTATGGAAGTGCTGCTTCCCGAGCTGTCTGGGCTGGCTGCTTGAGATGGAGCGGAGCGGTTTAGATTTGTTCTTTTCCTTTTTGTATTCATCATTTGTCAGCTTCCAGAAGCAGCAACTGGACTCGGAGTGGAAGGTCTGCCTTGTCTAAAAGCATTGCTCCCTTTCCTCTAGGCCTTGGGTACAAAGTGAAGCTGGGGGCCATGCGGCGGGAGGCCAGGCGTGGGGAGAGGCGGCAGCAGGGCATGTCCCCAGCTCAGCCATGTCCCAGTGCTTCAAGCAGATGCCATATGAAGGAGATACAGAACTTTGTGGTCTCACAAAGCTTCTGGAACTGGCAGGGGCGTGGTTTGCGGAGGTTCCTGCCGATGCCTGTCGCTGAGCAAGTAACAGAGATGGAGCTTTCCAGGTGCTGTTCCCTGCGCTGCTGCTGGGTGAGTCCAGCTTCACCCGCGCCCCTCTCCAGCAGCTCAGCGGGAGGTGCTGCTGGCTGCCCTGCTCTGTGCAGGGAGACAGGGCACCCCAGAGCGTTTGGGCATCACTGACAAAGGAGTTGGGGTTTCTCTGCCCAAGATTGCTGAGACCCTCACCACGGGGATGGAAGTTGTCTTGAAGCTCTGGTGGCTCTTTTGTTTGGGGCTTCCATTTCAGGGCTGCTTCTGTGCCTGGTTCTGCTGGCTTGCACCAAAACAGGGAGAAGAGCCAGGAGCCACGAGGCCTCCTGCAAGGCCCCAGCACCAGCAGCTCAGGTGCAGCCCCTTGGTCAGGGCAGGGGGCTGGGAGATGCTGGGCAAGGTGTGTGAGCACGTCTTCCCTCCAGACAGTGACAGGTTATGTAGGTGAAGCATGGGGGCCTTTAGTCTTCGTTACGTGGTGGCTGTGTCGAGACAGGGGTGGGCAGAAGAACATCCAGGTGCTTCCAGAAGGGTTTGGATGACCTGTGAAGGCATCAGTGGCGGCACTGCTCAGGTGTCAGTACTCCAGGCTGTCCCTCAGGGCAATCGCAAGCCTGTCTGGGTAAGTTATTGCCTTGGGTCTGTTTTCTTAACAGTCCATTCCGAGTCCCAGGTGTTTGTAAGGCACTTGGAGAATCCTTTCTTAGAAACAGCAAAATGCTTTGGATCAAATGAGATCCTCTGGTATGAGAAAGAGCTGTGTTTGTAGCTGCTGTAGGCTGGAGGGAAGGGAGGTTGCTGTGGGTGGTGGCTTAAACCCTATAGTGCAGGGTATCCAGAGGGTGCATGACACAGGGGTGCTGCCCATGTGACACGCATCAAAGGATGTTGCGTGTTGAATGTTAAGCGAACTGCTTTCTCCCTTGCTCTTTTCCGTAACACTTGTGAGGTCCCTGTCCACGTCCAGGACCTTTGCTGAAACTTGTTGAGTGCCCAGGGTCTTATCATATCATGGTATCATAAGGCTCCTGTCTCCCTGCTTCTAGCGTCTCTATACTCTGCTGACAGTGCAGATGTCCCTTTTAAAAGGTATGTGCTTGCCTGGTGGAGGCACATTTCTGGCTTTACAGAGCTGCTTGACTTAGTGGAGGAGGCAAGCTGTGCAATGCTGTGTTTTGCAAGAAGCCTTAATGAACCTCGTGCCCCCTACGCTCGTTCCTGGAGCGGAGGGCAGATTTCAGGCAGCCAGTGCAGGGGGACTATTTGCAAGGTTTGCTGACAGCGGTACGGCTTGTGGTGTGTGGCTGCCTGGTCTGCTGCTGGCTCTGCTGTGTGCAGGGCTCTGCTCTGCCAACCTCTGTCTGTGCTTTGCGCTGCCCCGTGCTGCTGGGTGCCTGAGCTGTGGGGGCCAGGCGTGAGGCAAGCTTTAGGGTCCCCGTAAAGGACCCAGCTTTACTCTGTGCACCATGCAGGTGGCCAGCGCGTCGCCCATCCCGGAGGCAGGAGCGGAGCACTGGGCAGGGGGTGCCGCCTCGTAGCCGCTCTCTGATGTGAGCTCCCAGAAGCAGTGCCCGTGCTGAAGGCTGAACCGGCCTGTGGGTGTCGCGGGAGGTGCTGGAGGCTGGGGTTGTCCCGGGGCCTCTCCGAAGCCTCCACGCTGCTGCAGCTGTGCTGGCAGGAAGGTGGCACAGCAGTGGGGCCCTCCGTGTGCACGGGGACCGGTGCCGGAGAGCCACCGGTGCTGGAAGCTGCCCTGGCCCTGAGAACCAGCCTGGGGGTGCTGCGGGGGGGGCGGCCGGCGCTGCGGGGAGGGTACCCTTGGAGCGGTGGCTGCAGGAGGGTGGCCGTGCCTCTGCCTCGCAGCTGGCGTTGTTTTCCAGCAGGCTGGTGACAGGTGGGCACTTCTGCTTTTGGTAACGAGCTGCTGTCATCGCAGGGAGGGGACCTGATGCACGAGGGAGTCGAGGTGACATGGGAGAGCTGGGGAACAGAATCAGCCCTGTGGTGGCAGCAGCTCAGCGCTTCTGGCTGCGCTGCTACTGCCTGGGCCAAGCTGGGCTGGCGCAACAGGGCCCTGGCATGCTGCACTGGGCCGGTCTTGGGGTGGGGAGGGGACAACGAGTTTGGTGGGTGCACAGGAAAACAAAGACAGCCCGGCAGTACTGAGCAGGCTGTTGGTGGTCCACAGAGTACAGGATGCTGTGGCGTCTGGGCCGTCACTGCTTGGCGATGGATAATTTTCAAGACTTGGGGCATTTTAAACAGGGTTTCAGCCACCAGTCTCCTGCCCTTTCAGGTAATACCTACCCAGTTGAGTAAGTTCAGGAATAAATTGCTCTGCTCCTTCCAGTGGACAGATGGCGTGCCATGGCCCAGCAGCTGCTCCCATGCTGGCAGTGGCAAGTGTCCTGTGCCAGCAGTCACCACAGGACTGGCCAGCTGTGGGGCCACTGCTGCTTGTCACCACCAGCCCAGCTCGGGCACAAGGCACGCTCGTACCCAGGGCAGGGGAGGGCAGGTGCCTTCAGTGTTTTGGCCTCTATTTTCCTGGAGGCAAAAACCTCCTGGGCTGCAGGAAGAGCGTGGAAGTACAGAGCTACCCAGCAGCAGAGCAGCTGCAGGGACACATGTCCAGCAATGGGCAGGGTATCAGCTGGGTGCTTGCCCTGTCCCACATCGCAGGGCTGGGTGCTGGCGTGGAGGACGGCCCTGTCCTGGCCTTGCTTACATGGCCCTGCAAGAGCAGGGAGGAGAGCAAACTGCGACGTGAGATGTGGATGAGGCATTGCAAGTTGCAATCAGTGCCTGCTCTTTTGCCTCACTGCTTATATCTCGGCAGCACTTCAGTCTGGAGAAATGTATGGTGTTTTTGCAGGGCTGAATCATGCTCTCATCTGACCCACCAGTTGAGAGATCTTCATTTGCATGCTAATGAAGTAGTGTGAAAAGTGTTTCTTGACTTCTGGGGCTGTCCCCTGGGAAGGGTCAGAGCGATTTATTCCTGAATTTCAGCTGGGAGGTGTCACTTGAAATGGTAGGAGCTTGGTGGCTGAAACCCTGTTAAAATGTCCCAGGTCTTGAAAAACAGCTGTTTGCTGATGTGTGCGGTGGGAGCTGGACAGCAGGGAGGACAAAGTGTTGCTTTTGCATCTGGACAGGGTTGGGCACGGAGCAGCCCAATCCCACCGGCTGGGTGGTGGATGCACCTTGGTGCTGCTGGGCAGGGGAGCTGCTGAGCCCTTCTGGAGCGTGGGGAATGGGACAGAGGTCAAAGTCCTCTTTCCTGCTTTTCAGGTGCCAGAAGGACTGTGTGCGTGTTTTTTTTTATTTTTATTTTAGAGCAAGGCAGAGGCTGCCAGGATCTGAGAGTCCAGCTGGGCGCGTGCTGCTGAAGCAGAGGATGGAGCTGGTGTCCGGTCCTGGGCTCTTGTGCTGGGCTCAGCCCCCGATGCTCCCGGCTCAGTGGTGGCAGCTGAGTACCCTCCTGAGCCCAGGAGGTGATCAAGTTACCGTCACGCCATAAACTCAAGGCTGACTTGTGGGATATCCCTACCCTTTCCACATGAACTCAGTGACATCTCAGCTTTGCATTTTTTGCCTGAACTTTCTCATGGTTCATGTTTTACCGAAGTCCTGTGTGGCATGATGCTGTTGACTTTGGAGCCACAGAGGGGCTGAGCAGGCTCTCTGAGCATAGCTTGGTGAGAGACGTACGGACTGTTTTATTGACACCAAGCTGGGGGTTATTGTTACAGGAGATTGCTGCCCATCTCCAGAAGGCAATGCCACTGGAGGACTGGTGTGGCTTGTTGCAGGGGAGGCACTTTTCTGGCTGTCAGGCATGTTGGAAAAGTACAGCTTCATGCTCTGGGGTCAAATGTCTCCGTGCTGCTGGGCTAACACATGATGAGTAAGCAGATGTCCAGGCTCTTGGCAGCTGCTGAAGTAATATAAATACATAATTGCCCAAACACAGATTCAACATGTGTCAGTGAAGTCTGATCTCACTGCATGAGGGCAGCTTTGCCAGCCTCACTCAGAGAGGCCGCGAGCGGGCCGTCCTCACCCTGTCTGGGCTGCATGGATGGTACTGTGGGGATCTTTGTGAGGTGGACCCCAGAGCTTGTGGAAGTGTTGCATACGATCACTGTCCTTGTATAAATATTTTACCTCAGGGTCATTTCCTCCTCCCATCTTTACCCTCGTATTTTTTCCTGCTTGACCCAACTCGTAGCTCAGCAGCTCCAGCCCTGGCCATTGTGTGCCCTGTGGATGACGATCCACCATCTGCTTCTCACCACAGTGCTCAGCAGCTTCTTCAGCCCTGGGTTTGACTCCTTTTCGCCAGCCCAGCGCCCTGGTTGCTCCCAGGAACTCAGGATCTGGTCAGTGATTGCAGAGCACACCAGCTAAACAGCCCAAGCTTGCCAGGCTCTGCTCAGGGCTGGAAAGCAGTCACCTATCCTGCCAAACACGTCTCTAGTAGCTGGTAAAGCCATATATTGATTTGAGACCCTCAAGGAAGGCAGGCTTCCGTCCCTCTTCAGGAGAAGACTGTTCCGGACTGCCTTGATGAGACCTTCCTGCCCTCCATTACCAGCCAGGCTTTGGGACAGAGCTGTCATCTGCTGGAGGGACAGGAGCTGATGTGTCTCTGCGGTTTCACTAGGAGCATTCTCTCGTGGTTAGTTAGTGGTGATCTTCTCTAGTGCCAGGATCATGCTTTATTGTTCTCAGCTGCCTGAAGATAGGAGCTGCGCAGGGCCAGATCCTGCTGACACTTTGCTGTTGTGTGGTGGGCCAGGCTCGCTCTAATTAGCAGAACGAGGCAGCAGAGCTCTGTCTGGGCAGCGCAAGGTCTGCCCACAGGCTGGTGGAAAAAGTGTCTGACGTGAAGAGGGAATACACTTGCTATTCAGTACGTTTCTAGCATGACCTGCTCCTGCT
Organism: Anser anser; assembly: GCF_964211835.1. NCBI lineage: Eukaryota > Metazoa > Chordata > Aves > Anseriformes > Anatidae > Anser > Anser anser. The sequence continues at coordinate 16,186,135 of NC_139737.1, read as the reverse complement.
CAGACAGCATGTTGAGCAGAACATGATGCTATGTTGGTCTGACGTCTCATTTCCAAAATCCTTCCGGCAAAGGGGTGGGAGGGAGCAGGTTTGGAGGTGATAGAGAAAGGGTGGATTACAGGGACTGTGGCTCTCAGGTATGTTTATGCAATAGTGTGGATGGACATCAAGGCTTGTGGGTGGGTGGAGGAAAGATGCCTGCAAGAACCTCGTGGTTCTGTGGAGGCCCGGGTAGTAGTGGCAGGGGACGGGGGAGTGGGTGAGTCTTCAGGCTCTCCAGCACCGTGCCACTTTTGTGGTAACTGCTGCGCACGGTGGCTTTGGGCTGCAGTGGCACGTGTCCATCCTGCCTGTTGCGTGCACATTGACGTTCTTGCTGGGCAGAGGAGTTGGGTCACTGAGAACTGGAAGATGCCTTGGTTGCTAAAGAAAGGGGGAAATGCTTTGCCATAAAGGGAGAACATCAGAAGAGATTGTGATTGCCTGGAGAGACTTGGTTGCTAAAACATCCGTCTCTGTGACTGACTTGAAGAAAAAGTGGGACATGAGGAGGGGATGTAGAGAACTTGAGACAAACATGGGGGTGAGGGGTCTTAGAAAGCTCCTAGCACTGCTGTGCTGCATCTGTGATTACATACCGGAAGGTAACTCTTGGTGCTGCAGTAGCAAAGCTTTGTTATCCTGGCCAGCAGAGATCTGCAGGAGCCAGGCAGAGAGGAGGGCTGAACCATGGGGTCTGTCCAGCTGTGGGCAGCAGGGTTACTTGGAACAGACCCTCGCTGTATGGCCGAGACCCCAGTGGCAGGAGGAGGAGGAACCAGTGCTGCCTGGTTTGGACACAGCAGTGCTCCGTGGCCTGGGGAAGGTGGGGAGATGCAGATCTGACATTGTGGAAAGGTAGGAGCAGCTCTCCCCTGGTGCCCAGGGGACAGGGACAGCCACAGCCCAGGACTGCAGGGATGAGATTTGGGTGAGACACTGGGGGAACACCTCTGATGTGAGGAGAAGCAGGCTGTGGAGGGAGAGGAGTTTCTACTGCAGAAACTATTAAAGGCTTGTCAGGCTGGTGGACCAGCTCTGTGTGTTGGGCTGAATGGCATTAAACGAACTCTCAAAGCATCTCTGCTGCAGTGTTTGCCTTGCTGATGAAAGGATGCGGTGACCTCCCGGGGGCTTGCAGGGGAGGCAGCGCAGGGCCTGGAGGAGGCCTGTGGGGTGCGAACGCAGGCGGCTGTGGGGATGAGGGCTTCCACGTCAGCAGCATCTGGAGCCTCACCTCTGTGAGTCAGCGTTTCGGGTACTGATGATTCACAGCCATACTGCGAGACAGCCACGGGCTGATGCAGGGCTGAAATTAATTGTCTGGAAGGAGGGCAGCTCGAGAGGAGGGAGGCGAGCTGTTTTCCCTCATCTTTTCAGTGTTTACCAAGCAGGGCTGTGAGTTATGCCAGCGCTGAGATGTGCTCAGCCTGCAAAGCGTGCTTCACCTTTCAGCCCCCTGTCCTGCTTCCTGCTGCCGTGGCACTTCAGTGAGCAGGCAGCTGAAGTCTGGCTGTCACCGTCCTGAGGCCGCAGAGCACAGCCCCCTGCTTGGCTGTGCCTTCCAGCACATCAGTCATATGCATCCCCTACCATTCTGAATCTCCCTCCTCTGGGGGCGCATGTGCCAGGAGACACCTCTGATCCCCAAACCCACGGTGCCAGGCTCCTCGTTCAGCGCATGTGTTTTTAGAATTCAAAGTGGAGACTGGGATGCAGGAGCTGGTGGCTGGAAGCTGCTGCCCTGTCGTGGGGTGCTGGGAATGGTCAGAGTGGCCAGGATGGTTTTGGAGTGGAGATGATCCTATCGTGTGCCACTTGCTCAAATGGGGTGAAAAAGGAGGCACTGCACCTCTGTTTTCAGGCAGCCACTTCAAGAAGCAGCCTCTCCTGGTAGGAGTCTCCCATACTTGTCTGCAGCACGCTGGTGACCTTTGAGCACACGTGGACACCCCTGAAAATCCCTTGAGCTGTTCTGAACCAGCTCGAGGCTGAGTAACAAGTACCGTTTTTATGCTTCAAGAAAATAAGTCAGGGTTTTTCCGAATTCTTTCTGGGCTCAGTTAACCTCAACATGAGATTTAAATTGTCATAACTACCACAGACGTGTTCCTCTCAGAAGGCTTGGCCCCATCATCGATGCTGTAGCTCAGCTCAGCGTGTGGCGAGGTCAGAGGCTCAAGTAATGGGTCATCAGTGCATGCGTGTCCAGCTCAGTGATTTCCAAGCTTGAGATTTCTTTATGGACACTTGAAGGATTTTTGCAGACAAGGTGCAGAAGCCCTGCAGCAAGCTGAAGCCTGACAACAGTAATTTTTTTGCGTTTATTTTGCAAGTCATTGTGGGATTTTTCATTTGTCCTTGGTTTGGTTTTTTTGCAGTGTTTGGCCACTCTGAAAAACCAAAGGACAGATTTTCCCCAGCTCTGTGGCAGATTCTCCCTCTCTCTTTGGGAGACTAGTGAAGTGTGTTGTTAGCGTGGTAGACCTGCAGCAACATAAGGAAGGTTGTGCAAATCCATGAGACTCTTGTCTTCCCTCTCTGAGGCAACTAACTGAATTTTGTCTCCCTGCAGCTCAGCTTGATGGGGAGGTGTCTGTCTGGCCATATACACCGCATACCTTTCCAGCACGCATTGCCTGGGCTCCTGGTCACCGTTTCTGGCTCCTGCTCAGCCCTTTGACTTCGAGTTGCTTCGACACCTCGTTGGTCCGACTTTGACATATCTGTTAAATGCTTTAGAGCATGGAAATTTCCAAGTCACAGTTTTTCCCACAGCAGCCATAATTCATCTCTGCTGCAGGTATATTTTGGGACTCCGGTGTACAAGCGAGCACTGCAGCGCTGGTCACTGTGGGTGCGTTGGAGGCCAGCGCTGGGGTGGCTTTGGGAATTGGACCTGAATTCCTGGTGGTCGGTGTGTCACTGTGAGGATACAGCACTGCAGTAATGTGGTTTTGTTTTCCATCCTGAATATAAAGCAGGGACAGAAAGCAGCACAGGCAGCGCTAATTGCTGCCGAGGGACAAATGGGATGTATAAAAGGTGTAAAGTGGGAGAGGATGAGGGTAAATCTGTTCCAGAAAGCCAGTTGTTTTGTGTATGAACGCTCTCTGCCTTGTGCTGCGGCAGAGCCAGCCCAGGGCAGGACTGGGCTCGCCCCCCCCCCCCGGAGGCAGCACCTTGGCCCCTGGGGAAATGCCTCGGTGGGGAGCGGATGGGAGAGCAGAGTGGCCTCCTGGTTGCACGCAGTGGGAACTGCTGCTCTCATCCTGCTCCCTGGGCTTGGCCCCTGCCCTGGGGCTCACCCAGTGCCCAGGCTGTCCTGTGTCAGTGAGAGGAGGGCTGGGGACCGTTTTCTTGTCACCTCCGAGGCATCCCATGCTCAGCCTAGCTGAGCCTTGGTCTAGTGAAGTGGGGAAGCAGCTGTTGGCTCTATGGATGCTTCCCCTCGGCAAGCACCTTGGATCCAACCAACAGATCTCCTGGGGAGCTTTGTTTTGGGTCTGGTGCGAGGCGTGGTCTTTGAGAACCCCAGGTACTGAGACATCATCTGAGACAAAGTGGAAGTGAGGGCGCCCGGCAGACACGGGAGGCACCGGGAGGTTCCCCAGGCCAGCAGGGACAGCGCGCTTTGTCAGGGAGCAGCGGCTGCAAGGCTGGAGGCTGCCTGGGGAAGGCTGCCTGGGGGATGCTCGTCCCTGCAGCTTCAGGGCTGGTATCAGCGCTGATCATCTCGCACCAGCCCCAAAGCACAGGCTCAGCACGGGGCGGATTGTACGATGCATAGGGCCAGACAGAAGTGCCAGCGCTGCCAAAGGGTCGGTTTGGGCTGCTGGGAGACCTGGTTGTGCACGGAGCTGGCACTAAGGATCGCTGCACTGGGGCCCACGTGCTGGACTGTCCCATGCACCCAGGGCACAGTGAGCGTGTCCAGTGCTTTGGGTGGAGGCAGGCAGGGGCCTGGTGACAGCGCTTGCAGAGGGTGGTGTGGGTTGGGGGGCTGCCCACAGCGCAGCGGGGCACCTGTGGTCCCGTGGCAGGAGATACAGGAGATACCTTCTTGTCAGCAGCAGTTGTTTTTCTCAGCAGCCCCAGATCTGCTCGTACATCCCGAGTCCCTGCAGTGTTCCCTTGCATCCCCTGCGCAGGTCAGCTGCTGAGCTGCAGTAAAGCACGCATGCTGCTCTGCTCCCCACCCCGCAGCAGCTCCAGGATGACTTTCCTTTTCTTCTTCCTGCACTCTGTTATCCTTTCTTCTGTCTGTTCTGTGCTTTGTAACATTTGCCTCTTATCTTTGATAATTGCCTGTGAGGCTTGAACATCTCCAAGCCCTAAGAGACGTCTTTGTTTTGGAAAGAGGCCAACTCTCTGGCTAAAAAGGTCATTTCTTCTGTTCCCGGGCATATCCAGGAAGTGTGAGGCCCCTTCTCTGCAGCAGCCTGGGAAGACTAGGATATTTCTCCACTTGGCATAAGCCAGAGATCCTCCTTTTTGCATGTCCACTCTGCATTTGAGCTGTGGGTCTTCACCAGTGGCTACGCTGCTTGCTAGCTTGATGCTGCCCTACCCGCCCGGCCCTTCGCCTTGCTGCTGGTGCTGCTGCGGCTGCTCTGACCGTGTCGGGAGGTCAGTGCCCTGCGCTGGGCTCGCCAGTGGCCTGCCAAGTGCTGCGATAGGCAGGGAGCCCTTGCTTTGCAAGTTCCTCTCTCATCATTTAGGCATATTTGGAATTATTTGCTATGGAATTTCCTAGAGTCCTAGCCTTGCTTTGATCTGTTCTCAGCAGTGGGAACGTGGTTCGTGGTTTCTTTCAGCAGGGCTGGAGCAGAGTGGGTGCTCACACGCATCATGGCAGTGCCTCGCAGCCGGGCTGTGTCTGCTCTCTGCTGGCGGTGCGACACTGGGCAGCCCCAGCGGCGATGTCTTTAGGCATTCAGAAAGCATGAGCCAGGGTTCGTGAAAAGAGGGGAGTCAGTTTAAAGACGGCAAGTTTTCTAACAAAAGCCCCTGTGTACCAATGGTGCCTTTGGTGCTTCTAATGTGAGATGTTAAACAGGAGATCTTAAACAGGGACAAGTAGTTCAAGTCGGGTATTTCAGGAAAAGACCATTTTGGGCAGGGACCAGGCATTATGCTCCTGTAGCCCCTGCACTGTTCCTGCAGCCCTTCTGCTTGGGCCACGGATGGGCAGCGGCTGCCCCCAGCCGTAACTTCTTTAATGAGTTGATCTGCATTGGTAGGCACCAGGCCCAGTAACGCTTCTCCTCTGGTTGGTGTCTGATACCTGGACCAGGAATTTATCCTCAGCACGCTCCAGGAGTCTCCTTGCTTACAGCCTGCTGTGTAGCTTTTCCAGCAGACATCCAGGTGGTTGAAAGGATCATCAGGATGACAGGATTCGTCGGGATGGAGGCCTGTGAGTACGATGCTTCTTGTAGTTGAAACAAGAAGGCCTCATCAGCAGGCTCCCCTTGATTAGGTGGCCTGTAGCAGACCCCACCCACAAACTGTCCTGTATTGGTCTGCTCCTTAACTTTTACCCACAGGCTCTCGATCTGTCCATGGCTGTTTCTCAGAGACCTCTGTTCACCAGACCTCTGGTGCTGCTGTCGGGCAGGGGGTGTGCGGGCATGGGTGTCCCTGGGCATGCCCCAGGCAGTATGTGGGTACCCCTGTGGCCTGAGCTGGTCCACAGCCGGGTGTCAGAGAGGCAAAGGGAAGGGCCTTTGTTTCCTTGCTGTTGCGATGGGATTTTGGTTCCAGACTCCTTTTCTCTTTATCCCGAAACATCTGCCCTGCAGCACTGGCAGCTTGGGGACCAGTGTAGAAGAGGACAAGAGTGAAAAGATCCCTGGCTCTTTGTCCCTGCCAGCCCCCACTAGCTACTCCTGACTTTTGAACTGTCCTCAGGTCGGGTCTGTCCTTGAAGAGCCTTGTCCCCTTAAGCACGTTTTGTGAGCAGGATAGCACTCAAAATCAAAGGCTTATTTGAGGTTGAAGGAAACCTTGAATCAGGCTTGTAGATAAAACTGCTCCATGCAGGAGAGACTATATCTTCCTCCTGGTTTGTGAATGTCTCCAAAATAATGGTTGGCAGACAGTTTCACCAGGCTGGCATGAGGGGAACTGAGAGCAGTGCCTCTTTGCCCCAGCAGCGTGCTGCTGCAAGACAGGCTTCTCTGGCTGAAGTTGCCTCTGCTGGGATCCAAGGGCTTACTGTGTTGTTGAACTAAAACCTAACCCCAATTTAGCCATGACCCCTTCTAAGAATTGAGATGCATCCCACACTGGTCAGAGGGAGCTGGCAGTCCTTCAGCATCTGAGTCACAGAACAGCATTTTGAATTGCTGCAGGGAATACAAATGTTTGCCTCCTATGTCAGCTGTGATTGCAAGGATGAGAGAGAATGGTGCTGCGGTTCAGCAGGGTCGGTAGAGGCGGTGAAAAGCTAGGGCAGGCGAGTCAGCAAGCCACTGTGTTTGCAGGACCTTATAGCTGGCACGCGTAGGTCAGTGCTTGCTCTAGGGGAAGCATCGCAGCCCTGGGGCTGGTCTCCAGACTGCTTCTACTCTGGGAGGCCTGCAGTGGATTTTGGGGTGAAGGTGAGTGATCTCCATGGGACAGACCAGGCTTTAGCTGGCTTTTCACTAAGCCCAGTCACACCACAGCAGAGTTAGGGATGGTACCACTGCTGGTGTCTTTCTTCTGGCCATAACTCTGCGCTGAAATGCACGGAGGTCTCTGAGACCCTGCCAGAGAACTGTGGCATGCTGCCTGGACCTGTGCTTCCCCATAGGGCTCGTTTGCCTCTCCGTAGAGTTAAAAGCTAAAACCAGGGGAGCTTGTCCATGGGGGCAGCTGTTCTCACTCCAGGCATTGCACGCTGTGCTCTGCCACCACTGTGGCTTCCTCCCCTCCTGGGGTGCCTTCCTGTGGCTTCCAAGCACCCATCTCCTCCTGCGGTGCCTGAGCTGAAGCGCCACTGGGTGTGCAGTGAGGGCCTCCAAGCATCCCTGGAAGGCTGGGGCTGCCCAGTGTCCTTGCAGGGACAAGTGGGGCTTGGTGGGGATTGTCATCCAGGAAACATCCCTTTGTCTGTATTTGGGATTGTTGCAGTTGCTTGCAAGAAGTTGAATAAGGTATCAGGGCTCCATTCACCTCTTCTAACCACTGAGGATGGCCTCTGTGCTGGTCCTGCAACAAGTGTCCCTTGCCTCTGAATGCAGTGATGATGATGTTGCTCCTCAATCATTTTTTTTGGGGTGGTTAACAGATGGCTTTCCAAAAACAAAGACAGCCCAAGACAAAACTGAGCTGATAGTTCTGGCAGCTGGTGTGCAGTGACTGTCGGGACTGGCTCTGTAGTGGTGCTGATGTGCCGTAAGGTGTTGCCACGGAGAGCGTGGCAGCTTTCTGTTCTACCAGGTTTTTGTAAAAGTCACTCTTGCTGTTCTGGCAGCAAGCAGCCGCCTTAGGAAGGGGCTCCACACTGTCCCGCTGTGGCCCACATATGCTGGGTCTTGTAGCTGAGCCCTGTCCTGTCCCCACTGCCCAGCTTGGCCTCCAGCCCACTCTGCCTGTTCTCAATTGCTATTTTGGTGTCTCGTTTCTACTCCAGATCTCCACTGCCTTCCCCGACCTGGGATTTCATGCAGATGTTTGGATGTTTGAGGCTGAAAGGTGTAAAACCTCTGTCCATCTGTCTGCTGGCCCAGCTGCTCGTGCAGTAGGAGGGATGCTGCTGCTCCCACCTTCTGTTCCGCCGTCTCCCTACTCCTGGAGCTGCCCATGCCTTGCCACCAGGGCTGTGTCTCCTTGTCCCCTTCAAGGTGCACGGTGTTGAGCTTGGCGAAAGCCAAGCTCCAGCACTGCTGTGGTCACCGCTGCCTTCCCCTTGGCTGCGGGCTGCACACAGCCAGGGGCTGGGGTGCAGCCAGGCTCCCTCCAGCCCTACTCTCTCTGGCTCCCCACACATCCTCAGGCACGTGGGCCTGTAAGGAGCTCGTCAGGGCACTGCGGGCACGCCATGCCACACCAGCATGGGGGCTGGGGGTGGTAGGGGACCCCATGAAGGTCTGGGTGCTTCTGAGTGCTGGCAGCCTGGCGCGATGCAGCCTGAACCCCCCAGCCGGGAGGCAGTGCAGGCTCATGCCGTGGGGGGCAGTCGCCCAGCAGGGTTTCGCTGCTGGTCAGGTCTCAGGTGCCTTGTGATTCCCGTGGGCCGAGCTGCCTGTGGGTTTTGGAGCGAGAGAAAAGTGTTCCCCTGAAGGCAGGCTGCTGGGGGCTTTACATTCTGCAGAGCCTCAGGCTGCAGCCAGCTGGCCCTTCCCTGGGCGCTCCCCACCAGTGAAGGCGTTTGAGATCCGTGCGTCTCCTCTGTGAAGTTCGGTGTGCCTTAATGCTGGTCCACGTGTCCAGCCCGAAGCAGATACCTGCCACGGGGGCGATGGGGGGCAGCTGGCTGGTGCCTGCTCCTGGCCCCTGTCCCCATCCCCGTTGGTGTTTCTGGGCCAGAGGTGTGGGTGCTGCGGGTCCCTCTTAGCCTGGCACCCCAGGGGCTTGAGTGCCTTCCTGCCTCTGGCTGGGTGCATTGCTTCTTGCCAGGGACCGAGGTAAGATCATTTCTTCTCCTGTCTTCCACAGACTTCCCTGAAGAGCTGGTGCAGGGGTGTTTCATGTGCTTAAGGGCTGATCAGGTGGTGGGGGTGTCCCATGGTTATTGCCAGGCCTGCCAAAGGCCTTCTAGCTGCCCTGGGGTGAGCAGGCGTGGGGCAGTGGCACGGTGTTAGGTGGCAGTGCTGCTGCTGCCTCCTTCCTGCTGTGGGCCACGCTGCTAAGGGCTGGGGAGTTTGGCTGAGCTGTTGTTGTGCTGGGGTATGCATGACATGATAAATTAGGTCCTTCCCATCATGTGTCAAGTCCAATCTGAGCCATGGTTATGGTCTCAGGGTCTCTCTCTGTCTGCTCCATCTCTCCCTTTCTGCCTCCTCCTCCTGTTTGTACCTGGCCTTACGGTTTTGGTACAAACAGGATGGTGCTGGCAGAGGATGTACTGCTGACAGGCAGTGTCATCCGAGTCTGTTCAACCCCCCAGAACTATTTGGCACACTCTTCTCATCAAAAGTCTTCAAGCAACCACCCATGCTGGTGATGGTGATGGTGGGGAAATCTTCGCGTTAAAGCCTGTTTCTCTGATATGCTGCCAGCATCCAACTGGCTTACCCTCAGGGCTGCAGCCTGGTCCCTGCCCTTTTGTTTCCCCCTAAGGTGAATGCTCCTGGGGAAGGAGCACGAGGTCCTGATGGTGGAGAGCTGTGAGTGTCACGCAGTGAGCAGTGGGCACTCTGGGGAGCTTGCTCTGGTGGCTGCTGGCAGACAGGGCTGAGCAGGGTTTTCTGCTTCTGCCTTTGCTGCAGTCAGACTCTAGGTGGCCAGACTGTGGGTGGGTGCCTACCCCTGAGAGCTGAGGGCTGCCCGGGGTCTGCTGGCGTATCTCCAGACTTTATCTGCCGTGTTCTTCTCGTCGGGCTCCTGATGGCCTGGAGTGCTCTGTAGTTTTTGTCGGCATTTGTACAAACTGGTGGCTGCTCCCTGAGCACTGCTCTTCCAAGGCTGCTTGGCTGCTGCTGTTGGTGCCTGGCAAGCATTGCCCAGCCCTTGCTGTCAGACTGCCTGCCTGCCCCAGCTGCCTGGACAGCCGCGGACAGCCCCGGCTGCCAGACATAGGAGCAAGAAGGCCAAGCTTCGAGGAGCCACGGCTGAGAGGTGATCACCTCTGGTGTGGAACCTGTCTACTGGGTGCTGCTGTGTGGCCATGCTTCATGGCAGGGCAGGAGCAGAGTGCTGCATTGTTTGGGGGGTGCTGGGTCCACGGGCTGCGATTCTGCAGTCGTGTCCTCCCTGGTCCTCCTGCTGAGCAGCTCTGCTCGTTACACCACTCTTTGCTACATGAGAGCAGCCAGAGGCCTAGCACTGAAAGCTGCCCCTCTCTGAACTGTGCAAGTCGGGTGCTCTCTGCGAGCCCCCAGCCTGCTACAGCGTGGCCCCGCAGCCACTGCTTCCCTGCAAGAGTGAGTGCGGCACAAGGGCTGGGGCAAGTGCCGCCCCCATGCTGCCTGCCCCCCACGGGCTGCTCAGGTCAGGGGTGCTGGGCGCTACCTGGGCTGTCCCACAGCAGCTCTGCCAGCGTGCCCGCTTGTGCTTTGGGGTTTCCTGCCGCTCACTGAAAGCAGGATCCATCCTCTGCTGCGGTGCTGTTAGCGCTGTGCTTTAATGGATACTCAGGCACTCTGTGCTGTTGGGTACCATGGGGGTGCAGTACACATGTGGTGCAGTAACTGGCCCCAGCGTGTGCTCTGTGGTGTTTTTGCTCCCTGGGGGGGCAGGGTGGGACAAGGAGCCGCATGTCCCATAAGCAGAGAGATGCTGGATGTCACGCTCAGCTCTTTGGTGTGGACAGGGCTGATGAAAGAGCTTCTGTTCAGCTTTTGCTGTCAGTACATCTTCGATCTGACTGCTGAACTAGTGCAAGTGGGGTACTTGGATATCACATTTCAAAGGTAGCATGGTATTTTGTGCCCTACAACCTGTTAAAGAGACCTGGGTGATGCCCAGAAAGCCGCATTGACTCAGAATGAAACTGTACAGCAGGCCCAGCTCCTTGATGAAAACCCCGCGTAGGAGCTGAGTGGCGGAGCTCCTTCCCTGCTGCTGTGTGTATGGGAAGGACGCCGGAATGCTTGCAGCCTGTCCTCCGGTACTTGGCCTGGGATGAGTCAGATGTTTGCAGGTGAGAGAGGCTGAGCACCGGGAGGGAGGCGGACAGGGCTGGCATAATCTTCCCTATGGGGTCTGCGCAGTGCCGAGGGCTGCAGTGCGGGTGCAGAGCTCCTGGTGAGGTGGGAGCCCAGCCTGGGGGAGCCTGAGCGCTGCAGGGGGGAGCAGGGAGGTCCCCGGCTGGCAGGGCAGGAAGAGGCAGCCCAGTTCCCAGCTCCGCTGCGGCTGCAGTACGCATCAATCAATGCGCGGGGGTGTTGGAGTTGAGGAAGCGCCTGCTCTGCAGAAAGCGCTGCCTTGTGCACGGCATCAGCCCGGCGGAGAGGAGCTGTGCTGGCAGCATGGGGACCGGGAGCTTGCGCCAAGGTAGGAACTGCCCCGCTATGCAGAAGGCAACCGTGCAGGATGCTCTGTGGCACTGCGGGCTGCCCAGGGCCGTCTGGACCTGGCTGCTTCCCTGCAGGCAGCTGCAGCATCTGGGCTTTCAGCAGCAGCGCCTGCCCAGCAGAGCAGCAGCCTGGGTGTGCTGTGGCTCCTAGAGACCGGGCAGGGGGTGAGGGGGCGGGCAGTTTTCCAGCTGGGGAGCAGAGTGCGGCCGTGCAGGTCTCCGTCCCATCCAGCCCTGCAGGAGGAGGAGTGGTGTTCGCTCTCCAGGAGCTGGGAGCACCCCATGTTCCTGACCTCCTCCCCTTCTGTCACCAGGGCAGCTGGTAGGATTTTTTGGCCTTGTTGCAAGGCCTGTGGCAGAGCTGCGTGTGAGAGGGCTCGCTGCCTGCAAACAGGGTGCTCTGGGCTGCTCCCACAGTGCAGGGGGCTAGCCATGCACAGGTGCGGCCGGTCTGGGGTTTGTGAGCCTCCCAGCTGCCTGCAGGACCAGGCTGGGTGCCAGCTTGGTGCCAGGTGCTGGACTTGGGTGCTGTGTAGTGCCAGGGCTTTGGGGATCTGTGTCCTCCTTCTGCTTTTACCTGTCCCTCGAGGATACCCAGCCTCCCTGCTGGGATGGCTGGGCACACGTTCCCTTGGGCTCTTCTCTGTTTTTTCCAGGATGACTGGAAGGCACTGCCTGCGCTCCTTACCACACCTGAGGCCTGCCAGTATACCTGCACGGCTGCTGGGGGCCTGGCAAGCTCTTCAGCCCCTCTGAGGGCTGGAGTCAGCTCTGGAAAGCTGCTGCCTGTGTCTGAGCGGTCGGTGAGGTAGCTGGGCCCCCACGTGTGGAGTCGCGAGGCTGCCACCTCCCCCGTGGCGCTCCCCACAGCGGTGCTGTTTTGCTGGGAGCACCCCATCTCCAGCAGTCCCTGGGGCCGCGGTCTGTCCTGGGGCCAGGGTCTGTCCTGCGGCGTGGCAGCAGGTTTTGCTGCCCGGAGCAGCCCTGTGGGGCCCTTGGCAGCTGCTGTATGCAGTGGTGAGGGAGAAGGGCACCGCCTGGTTGTTGTCCAGCTCCGGGCACCCTGGTTACTCTGAGGTTTGGGATGTGTGTGCAGGCATTACATCCTGCACAGGGGGCTTTGCAGGAATACACGTGTGATGCTTCAGAAACAGAAACCTCCATCCCCAGCTTCTGCATAGGCAGCATCCTCAGGGGAGAGAAAGGAGAGGATGGCTAAGCCTGGGAGCAAAGAGGGATGCTCAGCCTGTAAAGCTAACCCAGCAGCACAGAGTGAATGGGAAGGTGGAAGCGGAAAGCAGGCTCAGGCAAAACCCTGTTTGTTTGGAGGCAGCAGGGAAGGGGAAGAAGCTCTGGGAGGGAAGCGCTGCGGAGGCTCAAGCTGTGATGTGCTGGGGAAGTGTGGGGGCAGAGCTTCTGGGAAATCCATGAATCCACACACCAGCTTGAAGGGGGGTGAGGAGGGAAACACCGAGAAAAAGAGAAGAGGGAGGAGTTTATGGGAGATCGTAAGCACTGCAGGCAGGTCCACCTGTGATCCCATTAAGGCTTTTTTGCCATTCTGGTGTGCCTGTCTCTGCAGCTCGGAGCTCTGACCAGCTCCAGCTGTGTGACCTCAAGTTCGCCATGCTGTGAATATCCTCCAGCTGATTTTGTATCAAGTTTCAGCATTAGTTCGATGGCTGTTTCCAAAAATCAGGTTTGGGGAAACCAGCTGCGTGTGGCATGCAGTCCTGTGGCCTGCAGGTGCGGAGGAGTCCTCCAGCAAGCGCCCTGTCCCTGCTGCCAGCCACGGGGTTGGGAGGGTGGGCAGAGGAAGGGGCTGGGAGGATGGCGCCCACCCCCTCCTGCCCATCCTGCCTTGACTGCTGCTGGCCTTGGCACAAGAGCTGGGGAGCAGGGGGGCAGCAGGGGTGTCTGGAGCAAGGCGTGGGTGGGCAGAGCCTGCGATGGGCTGGGACGGGGCAGAAGGGGGGTGCTGGGAGTAAACGGCAGCTGGGCTGTGTGAGAAGGGCAGGGGCGAGGTGCTGGGTTGGGGGTGTAGGCAGAGGGCAGGGACTGGTGCTCTGGGGCAACACGTCCCTGCGCTGGAGTGGGATCTGCAGTCCCAGCAGTGCTCAGCATCAGCAGAGCGTGGTGGAAGCCACTGGCAAAGTCACTACTGAGTGCCAGCCTGCGCCATGGCACGCCACCGGCCTTGGTGATGCTCTGGCCTCGGTCTCAGCAGTGCAGCAGCGGCCTCGTGAAGTCAGAACCTGCCTGCAGCTGGCTCCAGGGGTGCTGTGGTTTTGTCAGCAGAACCGGAAGGGAATAGTGAGTTAATCTCGCCTGTGCAGATTGGCTTTGAAATGGAAATGGTGAGGCTGCCAGGTGGTGGGACAGGAGTGCTGAGGAGGTGCAGGGTGGCAGCCTCTGGCACAGGCGGCTCAGCTCACACACCAGAGGGGCTGTGCTGGGCACGGTTTTGCTCCACGGTGATGCATGAAGAGTGACGCCAGGAGCCAGGGACAGCGACAGGACAGCATGGGCAGGCTGCTTACCCTGGAGGTTTGGGTCCTGTCCTGCTCCTGCTGTAGGCAATGTTTAGGAAAAAAAAAAAAAATGAACTGTTTGGGACAGCATTTTCACTGGTCTCAAACAGCTTAGCTGCACTTGTGATCCAAACCCCTCCTGTCAGTTTGTGGTGCCAAATGCATGTTAGGTCATAGCAAGCTGCCAAAAGGATGGTTTATGTCCTTTTCCTATTGCACCCATGGCTCTCCACATCAGGGGTTTCCTGTGCAGAGGTGCTGAACTTTTTTTCTGCAAGGGGAGGTGGCAGGAGCAGAGTTTTGTGTCCGAAAAGCAGTGTGAGACGGCAAGCACTGCACAACCAGCTTCTTGCTGTCTGGAAGTGTGTTTTCCATCTTTGAAGCTCAGATAATTCCTGCTTAAGTCACATAGATGCTCTGGTAATAAACATCCTCAGGTTTTGGAGCTCTTGAGTGATGCAGCAAAATCCTTGGGGAAAATGAGCTGACCAGGCTCCCCGGGGGGAAGAAGGGGCTGGAACTGCTTGTTAACAATGAGCTGGGAGTGTGGGCCATGTTTGTCTGTATGGAGGATGGCTGGGAGACATGATGCTGTGGTGGGAAGCCAGTCTGTGTCCCCGAGCACTGTGGGGACGGTCAGTGCACTGGTGTTCCTGCCTTCCTCGGGAGCCTTCTCCTGTGGCTGGCCCTCCAGCAGCCATGGGCCATGCTGTTTGATGGAGCGCTGGCGGTGCTGGAGGGTGGCAGCATCCTGCACGGGGACAGGAAGGAGCAGGGCTGAGGCTGACCCCAGTGCCCAGCCAGCCTTGAGCATCCCTGGTCCCCTGGCGCCTGCTTCTGCCTTCCCCGTGCCCCTTTTGCCTTGGGGTGACCCTGGGGATGTGTTCAGCTGGGCTGGTGAAACAGGGCACAGCCTGGGCTGCAGAGGAGATGGGGTCTCAACTTGGGCCCTGGCTGCTGCTGGGGCTGCCCAAGAAAAGCTCCAGAAAGCTCGTTAGTTATGAACTTGCCAGCCGTGATGCCCTTCCAAGTGACAGCTCAGCCTTTTACTCCCTAGCAGCGCTGAGCTGCAGCTGATGCAGTGAGCCCACAGCTTTTGCAGTGTGCAGCTGGTTCTGAGCCCTGACCTGAGAGCACCGAGGGGCGCCACGTGGCCTCCTGGGCGCTCACGGGGATGGGCTGGATGGGCCCTTGCCATGCCCCTGCTGGGTGTTGGTGCTTGGATTGCTCTGCACCCATGCTAAGCCTTAGCTTCCTGCTGTGGCCCAGGGATGCAGGTGCTGGTGCTGCCAAGGAGCCGGGTGGCACCTGAATCCAGGAGGGGGAACGGCCGGTGGGGGTGAGCTGTGCTGGGACTGGTGAGAAGGGACCAAGGTGGGGTGGCAGAGGGCAGGAGAAGGCAGGGTAGGATGTGAGTGAGGAGATGAAAGGTCTTTGGGGCCACGTCAGGCCCCTTCCTTAGGGCTCGGTGCTTCTTCTGGCAACATTACCCGTTGGCTCAGCCACCCTGAAGCTTCTGCATCGTGCTCTCACCTGCTGCAGCAGGTCCCCGTACCTTACAGCCCAAAGTGCGGGGCCCCTGGTGCTCATTCTCCAGGTGGGCACCGCATGCACTCATGCAGGTGTGCGATGAGAGTGGCGATGAAGCCCCAGCCTGCCACCTTTGGGTGAAACCAATCCAGTCATAGCTGAGGTGTTTCCGTGGGGATCGACACGTTGGAGTGGGGACACACATACTTCATTTGTAAGAAAGTTTAGAAACTTTAAGTGAAAAATTTAGGGTGGTTTTGGCCCAAAGTGACTATTGCTATTTAGAGATTCCACGTTAATTTAAAAAATCACACATCAAGAAGTGTTCTGAAGTGTTTCACGCACCCATTTGAAGTGGGAGCATGTAACTTTTATCTGAAGTTGAAAAGCAGCAGCCCTCCATCCCATTTCCTCCATGGAAAAAATAAACCAGTGGTGACCTTCAGAATATTCTCATGCCCTTAGCTGAGTGCTCGGGGTTGTCAGGCGAGCGGGTGTTTCTCAGGAGGCAGAGGCAGGTCGTCCTGCCTGTCCCTGGCCGTGTACACGTGGGGCTGGCCACTCCATGCCTCTTGGGACAGGGGCAAGGGAGAAATTCTAGCTCTTTTGGTGTCAACTGAGTCTTTCTGCGGTGACCTCAGGCATTGCCAGCTGTGCCACACGCCGCCGGGACTGGGGCTGGGCTGCCACAGCTGCTGGCTGGGCAAGCATGCTTATCCTTTTTTGCCTCTCCCCTACCGCCCAGGGAAGCCAGGTGTAGCAGTACTTCGGGATGAAGTTTCACAGCTCCCCTCTCTGCTGAGGACACCTGAAAGATGCAATGTGAGACGCTGTGGGGGTTTCTCGCTGAGGGCTAGCTGAACTCCACCATGCCGTGCTCTCGTTCCCCCTCCTCAAAAGAACAGGGGGGAGAAAATATGATGGGAAAAAAAAAAGGCTCAAGGGTTGAGATAGGCACGGTTAAAAGGAAAAGAATAAAAACCAGTAAAGGCCACAAGGAAGCAAAGAGAGAGAACAATTATCCTCCACTTCCCATCAGCAAGTGATGTGCAGCTGCGCCCTGGGGAGCAGGGCCTCAGCACGCGTAGCGGAGGCTCGGGAGGACAGACGCTTTCGTAAGGAGAGCCCCCCCTTCTCCTTCCCCTGCCCCAGCTCTCGGTGCCGGGCCCGTTACCGCACGGTGCGGAACGTGCCTTGGGTGGGTCCCGGCCAGCTGCCCTGGCCACGGCCCCTGCCCAGCACTTGCCCACCCCCGGCCTGCTGGCGGTGGGGGCTGGAGGCAGCCCCGATGCTGTGCCCGCACGGGGCAAAACGCTGGTGCTGTGTCAGTGCTGTCCTGCCTATGGGCTGCCGTGGGGAAAGGGAACTCCGTCCCAGGCAGATGCAGCAATCTTTTTCCTGCTGTCATAGCTGGTGGTCCTGACCTTGGCTCTTGCTCTCATATCTGCCAGAACATTTGGGTAGTCAGAGGTGACAGCGGTGGGATGCAGTGTCACCAAGCAAATTCCCTAGCCCCTGGGCAGGCTTGGAGCCATGTTGCGAGCTCATCCCTGCGTTAGCACAGGCAAGTACTGCTAGGGTATGAGCAGCCCAAGTGGCAGAAGGGTGATCGGTACAAATGGTGCTCGACGTCCTGTGGGAGCTGGAGCCATCCCCAGGAGCTCCCGCCAGCCCCATGGCTGCCCGCACCCGCCCTGCAGCCTCAAGCCACGTGCTCAGACTGCCTGTGCAGGAGGTGAGCATAGGGGCTGCCTCATCTACTGCTACTGTGCCTTGTGCTGCCCTGGTGAGGGCTTGTCAGGGGCATTGGCAGAAGCCAAAAGTGGGGCTCTGTGCCTCGGTGTCTCCACTTCATACTCTGAACAGCGAGGCCTGGCTGGAGGTGCCCATGCCAGCAGGTATACTCTCTTAGTTTCCGCTTTCCTGCATTTAGTACAGCTTTTCTGGGGGAAGGAGATAGTGTGCTGCAAGCATAATGTGCATAAAGGGCAACGTAAAGGGCACCATTTCAAAAATATGTTACTCAGCACCCCAGTGAGGGACAGTAAGCACTGAAGTTGCCTTCCCCCTGTGTTCCTGGCCCTAGTTTTGTTTTTGCATCTTGCACAGGATGGACAGCTGGAGCTGGAGGCAGTTTTTGTCCCGCCTACCGTGCAGGGTTCAGCCTTGCTGGCTGTGGGAACCCAGCGTGCTGGGCTAGTGGGAATACAGAGGGGAGAAAACAGCCATCCCGGATGCAGTATGTAGAGTTGACCGTGATTGCAAATTCCTGTGTTAATGCAGCATTTTAACCTGACTCAAAGCCTGATTTTTTCTTCCCAGAATAAAATCTTTCATTGGTTTTATATATATATATTCCGTGTATAAATATTTATACATATTTATGTAGGAGATATATATACATACATTCTGCTGCAGTTACCAAAGGCCCTAGAGCAGGGATACAGCCCCAGCTCTGTGAGTACAGTGCTGGGGAGGGAGCCTGGCGTTCTGCCTGCCCCCATGCACCCTGCCTGCCCTGCTGCACCCAGCTCCCCAGCCGGCTGCAGCTGCCATTGGGTTGAGGTGCTGCCATCCCTCTCCATGCCCCAGCCTCAGGCTGCCGCAGGGTTGGAGGCTGAGCTCTTTCTCATCCGTGGCTGGCAGGGCAGAATGCACATAGCAGTCTGCGCTGGGGCAGCTCGATGCTAGGGACTTTGGGTCCACATGGGAGCAGGGAGCAGGGCTGCTGGTGTGGGGCTGGGCTGCTGGTGTGACGCTTTCTGTCTCTCTGTCTTAGTGCCAGGGCAGGGTGACGAGCAGCCATGACAACAGAGACAGGTCCTGATTCGGAGGTGAAGAACGCGCAGGAGGAGGCCCCGCAGCAGCAGCTGGAGGCAGCCACCCACGGCCCCACTGCCGTGGCTGCCAGCCGGGAAGCTGAGGCCAACGAGAAGCCTGGGGCGCAGCCCGACACCCGAAACATGGAGCCGGTGAGTAGGCAAGGGACAGGAGCTGTGGCCCAGGTGGGACGGCAAGGGAAAGACTGTGGGTCTGGACGCCCATCAGGCCTTCAGCCATTGCCAGCAGCTCCTGGCATCAGACCCATACTTTGGAGCAGGGCAGGGCCTGGCACTCAGCTCGTCCAGCCCCCAAGCCTGCTGCCGCAGAGAGTAGGTGGCCCCAGCTGCTCTGTGACAGACCCTACATGTGTAAGCACTGCTTTCTGCAGGGCCGTTTGCTGTGCTGTGGCTTTGCAGCCTCTTGACTTCTCTGGGGGTCAGGTGTGCCCCCTGGCACAGGGCAGAGGCCCTGCCTACTGGGCGTGGGGTTGGCACAGCCACTTTTCCCAAGCTCTGCGCTGCGGTTCCCTTCCTGAGCAAGGCAGCCTGGGCATGTATGTGTGGGAGCCCTACACGCCTGGTGCAGTGCATGGGCTCTGCTGGCTGCCTCACAGCTGCCTGCACCAGCCTGTGCAGAGCAGTAGTGCCTGTGCACAGGAAAAAAAAAAAAAGGTCCAAAGTGCTGATAGTGGCTAGAAATGGCACTGGTGCTTCATGCAGTTCTGGGTCAGGAGAAGGAAGCAGGTGGCCAAGTGTCCCAGCAGCTGAGCTGCCCCAGCAGGGCTGGGAGCAATTGCAGTTCCCTAAGAGCTGCCACCAGGCAGGGGAGCCCCAGCTCCATGCTGCTGCCAGTGCTTCCAGCAGCCACGGAGCTGCCTCAGCCCTGCCTGCTGCAGGAGGCAGCCAGATAGGGAGGTCTCAGCTGCTGGACCAACAACAGGCCCACAGGTGTTCTTTTTGCAGTCTCTCTTCCAACCGTGACGGTGGCAACGGTTGGGGGTGGGGGCTCAGGGGTGAGCTCCTAGCTTTGGGATCCTGTATTGCTAAGGGGCAGAGGCAGTGCTGGCCTCCTCTGCTGGCCTTGCAAGGGCTCCCATCCTGGCAGCAGTGCCAAGTAACTCTGTGCATCTCTCACCCTCCAGGGCACAGACATGGAGGAAAAGGACTACAGCGAGACCGATGGGCTCTCTGATAAAACAACGCCTAGCAAGACCCAGAAGTCGCCCCAGAAAATTAACAAGAAAATCAAGAGTGCCCTCTGCAGAGTGACCCTGCTTGATGCCTCTGAGTATGAGTGCGAAGTGGAGGTGAGTCAGAGGAGCGCACCGGAGCTGAGCAGGGGACATGTCTCAGCCTAGGAACCCTGCCCAGCCCACAGCTGGCCTCCAGCAAGTCCTTATGTCAGGGCTGTTCCAAGGACAGCTTTGGAGTGCTTGTCATACAGACAAAATGATCCACAGAAATGACCGTTTAAGTTGGAATTTCAAAACAAACAAAAAAATCTTAGCAGGAAATTTCAGCTTTTAGAGTCCAAATTTGTTAGCTACTCGCTATGGAAAACAGTGTGTAGAAAGCAGAAGCTTAATAGATGGAGATAAAGCTCTGCATGAAAATATGTGCATGACACATATGTATGCCAGCGTTTCTGTTGACACCTCAAGAGCACAGCGTGTTTGCTGTCCCACGTGCCAAGGCAGAGGATGTGTGTGCATGTGTTTGTGCAAAGAGGCCAACATGTGCAGATACACATGGCTCCCCGAGATGGGTTTTCATGTGTGCACACAGACCCACATGGGTTTTGGCAGCATTACAAACTGCACCTCACCCCATTCTCCCTGTTTTCATCCCTTGTGTCCTTCCCCATAAAACTGGCAGGCCAGGGACCATCTGGGACGTGTGCTGAAGCCTGGCAGCAGTGCGTGTGTGTGAGTAAATAAAGGTGATACACATGCATGTCCTTGTCGATGCACCCTCATGTGCGTTGGCAGAGCAGCGGGCCTGGGCACCCTGCTGTGGGTGTGTGGGCTGCTCACTATTTGTGCAGTGTTGCAAGCGTGCAATGAGAGTGTGGGCGAGCGTGTGCTTCCCTGGTAGTGGCTGTTGCTGCAGGAAGGGACAGAAGGGACTGGCGCCCGCCAGTGGCCACCTTTACGCTGGGATATGCTGCAGGCCTGCTTCAGCTGCTGTCAGCACAGGGTTAGGAGACACCTAGAATTAAATCAAGCCCAGAGTTTGGGCTGGGGTGGGGGCTCTGTGAACCCACTATGGGGAAGAGGCAGCTCGGAGAAGGGTTGTGGGCCGGGCGTGCCCATTTCTGCACTTGCTTCTGTCTCCTGCCTGCATTCAAGGAGGTAGCATGTCTCTGACCTGCAGCATCTTCCTGGTCAGAGGGACATTTCTGAGAAACTTTGCTTAAAAATGCAGAAGTTGAAACTGTTCAGAAGCAGAGATCCTGGAGCCTTTGTCAGGGAGACCTTTGCACTTGCTGCTGGTGAGTGGGTGGAGGGGTTTTTGTTCTCAGCAGGGTGGCAACAGCTCAGGCTGCGCACAGCAGACCTGCATCTGTATGCAGGTCCTGGCTCCACGAGGTCTCGGCTGCGCAGGATTAATGAACATAAGGAACGCTCCTGCTCTCTGTGGCTGCACAGGAATAGTGAATGCCCCAAGGCAGCTGGCGGGGGAGGTCTGGCCTCTGGGTTCCAGCACCAGCAGTGGTGCCTTTGATCTCTGTGCTCCAGCAGCCCTTACTGTCACTTTAGTGGTAAAGTCTGTCACAGAGAGCTTTGGTGGCTGTGGAAAGATGGATTGTCATGAAGATGAAAGTCTCTCCCAACAATATAACCAGAGCCGAGTGCTCCTGTGACTGCAGTGGGCTCATGGGGCAAAGGAGTGACTTCGGTCAGCCCTGAAGCAGCATGTGGTGGTGTCATCCTTCCCCAGATCCCCATTCTCATTTGCCAAGCAAAACCTGCATGCAAAGACAAATCTGGGATGTACAATGGCTGGCTGCTTTGTTAGCAGAACAATGATTCTCAACAAGCTTAGGAAAAGCAGAGCATTACAGTCCCAGCCCCCCATAGGCTTTGTTTCTAGTCTGGTTTTGTTCCCAGTGCTTGATGTTGGCAGTGAGCTGGGGCATGCAGGGCTTTATTCACAGTGAGGTCAAGTTCTCTGTTGTTGCAGTGCAGAGGACAGGGTTGACTCAGCAAACACGGAGCTTCTGCTGTCTAAAAATGTAATTTGGGGTGTAGGGGAGAGGAGGAGGAATTGTTTAGCGCAGAAAGGCTTGTGCTGAATTTCTTCTTTCTCTCTGTTGGGCCCCATGGAAATAGTTTTGCCTTGTCTGCACGCAGAGGATGTTAATGCTTAATTCTGTAAAAATCAGAAAGGGAAATCAAACCATTTGGTGTTACACCCTTCCATGTGCTGTGTGCTGAACCCCTGCCATGGAAATCTGGGTTAGCGGGAAGGGGAAGATATAGAAAGGGTATGGCAGGAAATGCTGGGGTCTGGAGGAGATCTGGATGTCAGGAGGAGCTCAGGGCTGGGGTCTGGCAGCAGTGAGACATTGTAGTTGTGCTGGTTTCTGTGTGAGTGGCTCCAGTGCTGTAGCGCTTGGTAGAGGTACTCAAAGAAATGGGTACCTCAGAG
This sequence comes from Anser anser, assembly GCF_964211835.1. NCBI lineage: Eukaryota > Metazoa > Chordata > Aves > Anseriformes > Anatidae > Anser > Anser anser. The sequence goes on along the minus strand of NC_139737.1, from coordinate 16,164,395 downwards.
AGGGTAAATCAGGAGCTACTGGTCGGAGAAGTCTGTAAATGCGTGAGAAACATATGAGCCTCTCCGTGAGCAATCAGGGGCCTCACTGCCACTGGTAGTGACGAGAAAATACACAAGGGAGTTCAAAGGACCAGTAATGAGGGCATCCTCCATCGTAGCATGCGTCTTAGGCTCTTCGTGCTTCTCTTCCGTCCTGCTGTGCTGTGAGGAGGGCGTTGGGAAGGAGCTTGGTCTACAGGCAGCAGCATCCACCACGAGGTCTGGGACGTGTTTGTCCCAACCCTTTGCTCTGGAGCAGAGGTGCCTGGTCTGGCTGCACCCTGCTCTGGTTTGGCACCACCGTCCCTTGGTGTGATGGGGGATGAGCCAGGTGGCCGCTGGGTCTCCCCCGACCTGTGGGACCTGCCACGGGCTGCACCGTGGGCTGTGTGGCCAGGGAACAGCACATGGTGCCCCGATGGGGTCCGTGGGCCCAGGCCAAGCACTGCCAGACAAGGGGGCTGCTCTCAAAGGCAGCCCCCAGCAGTTTTGTGTGGTGGCCTGGGGGGGCCAGGGCTGCGCTGATCCTGGGGCTGCTCCCAGCTAACACCGATGCAGGCGGGGACAGAGGTGTCCTGTGTCCAACGGGTGCTGCCTTCTCCTGCTGGCTCTCTGGCGACACGAGGGAGCTGGTTCACCGTGAGCCTCTCTGTGTCTCCTGCAGAAGCATGCCCGAGGCCAGGTCCTCTTCGACATGGTGTGTGAGCACCTTAACCTTCTGGAGAAGGATTACTTCGGCCTTACCTTCTGCGACTCCGACAGCCAGAAGGTGAGGATGGGGAACCCCTCTACAACCACCCCACTGCTGAGTGGGGTCCCCAGCCCGCTGACATGTTGTCTCCTCCTTTCAGAACTGGCTGGACCCCTCCAAGGAGATCAAGAAGCAGATCCGCAGTAAGTGGTTGGGGAGGGCCATTCCTCCCCAGTGCTGGGCTCCCAGACAGCTCGGCCCCAGCCACTGTTTGCGGCTGGGCTGAGCCCTCACCTCCACTTGTAACTTTGTGCCCTTGGTGGGTTCCAGGTCCCCGGCTGATCACAGGACAGGGCAGGGATGTTGCCGGGAGCCTGGTGTTCCACGGGGTCACACATGAGAAACCTGGGAGGTAGTGGCTGGAAACCAGGCCCTGTGCAGGTTCAGCTGCTGTGGCAGAGAGCCTCCCTGCTCGTTGCCCCCTCCCTAGTGCGCTGTCCCTGGCTGCTCAGTCCTTGCTGTGCCCTCCATCAGCTCATTTTAGTAGTGTGGCAGAAAATGATCGTCCTTTTCTGTCAGGTTAGTAAGTTAAATCAACTGACGGGGCACTCCAACAAACTCAAGCACTGAGGCATGGTCAAGGCCAGGAACGGCCCAGCTTATTCAGGTGCCTGTTAGCCCTGCCCACCTCCCCTCCTGTTCGTGACAGGTGTGGGCATCACAGACCCAGTTTGTGCCTCTGGAGAGCATCCGAGACTTGGTCCCCGCCCTGGGTGCCATCTCCTCTTGCCCAGAGCAGGGAGGATGGGGATGGGTGGAGGCAGGGTGAGCTTACTGGGATGGGTGCTGGGATGCAGGGGTGCCTTTGTCCAAGGTGTTGCCTTGCTGCACCATGCACTGGAGTGGCAGAAGGGCTGTTGCCTATGATGTCACCTCACTAGGACATGTGAGGCTTTTGCTGTGACAGTGTTAGTCTCTGCATGGAGTGAGCTGAGCTGATGGGTCCCAAGATGTGATGCTTTTCTATCCCCAGCTGTTTGGGGACGTTTACCCAAATTGCACTGTTGTCCTGACAGTTGAGTGGCTAGAGCAGCTGGGAGCTGCACAACCTCTCAGGGGTTCATCTGCCTCATGGCAGCCTTTGGAGCTTCCTGACCCTGTGCCAGGCTTGGGTGGAGTCTTGGGACCCTTTAATAAATGCCTGGATGCTGTGTGCACTCCGTGTGCGGGAGTGAGGGAGATTCCTGCAGGCAGCCAGTGTAGCCCCTGCCCTTACTGCTCCCTACTTTTGCTAGGTGGACTCTGGAACTTCGCCTTCACTGTGAAGTTTTACCCTCCTGACCCTGCCCAGCTCACGGAGGACATCACAAGGTGAGGACTGCCCTTAGGAGCCTACAACGTGGTGTGCCCTTGGGCACAGCTGCTGGAACAGCTTCCAGAGGGCCAGGCGGGAAGCGTGAGGAGGGGCAGCACTCAGGACAGCAGCAGGGGTAGCCAGGGGAGTTGTCAGAGGCTCGCTGTCTTTCTTCTGTGCATGGCATCTCTAAATCACACAGAATGGGGCTGGGAAGGCATCTATTGGAGGTGGCAGTCCCACGGAGAGTGGTGCAGAGTGGGTGTTCTTTACATGCAGAGCCTCCACAGGGAGCCCCAGCCTGCTTCCAGGGCATGCGCCTCTGCCCTGCTCTTACCCTCTGTCCCCTTCTGCAGATACTACCTGTGCCTGCAGCTGCGTGCGGACATCATCACAGGGCGCCTCCCCTGCTCCTTCGTCACGCACGCCCTGCTGGGCTCATATGCCGTGCAGGCTGAACTGGGCGATTACGATGCCGAGGAGCACGTGGGCAACTATGTCAGCGAGCTTCGCTTCGCCCCCAACCAGACACGGGAGCTGGAAGAGCGCATCATGGAACTGCACAAGACCTACCGGTGAGCTGCGGGAGGGGACAGGCTATTGGTGAGGGAAGGCACTGGGGAACTGGCCTGTGCCCCGTGGGGCGTCTGGCCATGTGTCCCTGTCTCTGTCTCTCTGCAGGGGCATGACTCCTGGGGAAGCAGAAATCCATTTCCTGGAGAACGCAAAGAAGCTTTCCATGTACGGGGTGGACCTGCACCATGCCAAGGTACTGGGCTGTGGAGCTGTGGGAGCGACGGCCAACGCCAAGCCCTGTTCTGCCCTGGTGCCAGCACACCCCTGGCACATCAGGGTTTACAGTAGCTCCAGCTCCTGTTTCCTACAGTTGGTGCAGTGACGAGAGAGAGAGTTTAAATGTGCAAGCTGCTTTGGGTGCCCGTTAAGTGCAAGAGCTGAACAGGGCTGGAACTGTTGTTTTAGCAAGGGGAAGTGCCAAGTCATGCCCCTGGGGAGGAACAAGCCCAGGCTCCAAGACATGCTGGGGGCACCTGGCGGGAAAGCAGCTGGTCAGGGAAGACCCTGAGGGTCCTGGGGGGGACAGGAAGTTGAATGTCGATCAACATTGTGCTCTTGCAGCAGAGTATGCCAATAGTATTCTGGGCTGCATTAGGCAGAGCATTACCAGCAGGTCAAGGGAGGTGGTTCTTCCCCTCTGCTCAGCAGTGGTGAGGTCACACCTGGAGCCCTATGTCCAGTTCTGGGATCCCCAAGATGCTGAAGAGACTGTCGCACCTCCCATATGAGGCAAGGCTGAGGGAGTTGGGACAGTTCAGCCTGAAGGAGAGAAGGCTTGGAAGAGGGTCATCAATGTTTATAAATACCTGAAGGGAGGGTGCAGACAGGACAGAGCCAGGCTCTTTTCAGTGGTGCCCAGGGACAGGACCAGAGGCAATAGGCACAAACTAAAACACAGGAGGTTACTTCTGAACATCAGGAAACACTTCTTTACTATATGGGCGACTGTCACAGCACTGTCACAGGTTGCCCAGAGAGGCTGTGGAATCTCCCTCCTTGGAGGTATTTAAAATCCGTCTGGACATGGTCCTGTACAACCAGCTCTGGGTGGCCTTCCCTGAGCAGTGAGATTGAAACACATGGTCCCTTCCAACCTCAACCATCCTGTGATTCTGTGACCTCTGCCAACTTGTCCCACTTAGAGTGCTAGGCAGGAGGGAGCATGGCACTCCAGAATGGACTGGTCCTTACTGGGCTGCTGAACCATCTCCTCCTGTCCCTCTCGCCTCCTCCAGGACTCAGAGGGCATTGACATCATGTTGGGCGTCTGTGCCAACGGCCTGCTCATCTACAGGGACCGGCTGAGGATCAACCGTTTTGCCTGGCCCAAGATCCTTAAAATTTCCTATAAGAGGAGCAACTTCTACATCAAAATCCGCCCTGGTGAGGTGAGTGCAATGGGCCCAGCGCAGCCTGAAGTGGAGCTGTGTGGGGAGATCCTTTCCTAGCCTCATCTTCTGCCCCAGGAGTCCCAAGCTAATGGCCTCAGCTGGCCGAGAGAGGATAGCTCCTGTGGTGAATGGAGGTTTTCAGCAAGTGCTTTCTTGTTTGCACTCTCATTTTCTCACTGACATGATGTCTTTGGCCACAGCAGTTCAGCAGGCTCAGGACACCCCACACTCCTTTCCCCGTAAGCCAGACACTGTGACCCTGCTGGTAAAAGAAGGTGTCCCAGGAAGGGAATTTCAGGACCGTTTTTGATATTTGTCTTCCATACTTCAAAAAAAAAAAAAAAGAGGCTTTTCGTTCGTTTTCTATCATTGTTTTCTGACTTTACTTTCACTCTCTTTACTTTTACTTGCACTGATGGGAAAATGCATTTCCACCCACACATTTCCCAGTGGACAGCACATCTGAGATGGAGAGAGAGACTCTCTCTAGCCAAAACAAGCCGTAAAAGTTTTATGTTTCTTGAGGGAGTTTCTCTCTCACTGAAAATCCATTTACAGTTGAGGAAAGTGCTTAGGCCAAAAATTTAGGCGGTATGATCCTACCACCCAGTGGGACTGGGTATGGAACTTTCCAGCATTGTTTTGAAGATGTTTTGTGTGTCATGGCTCCTGCCAAGGCAACCTGAGGGCCTTGGCAAGGCAGATCCCATCCCACCGTATCCTCTAGGGCAGGATCTGCCTGTAACAGCATGTCTCTATCTCCCCCAAGTACGAGCAGTTTGAGAGCACCATTGGCTTCAAGCTGCCCAACCACCGCTCTGCCAAGCGTCTCTGGAAGGTCTGCATAGAGCATCACACCTTCTTCAGGTGAGGAGCCCTTTTCCAGGCCTCAGAGGCAGGCATGCTCCTGCCTCTGGCCCATTCCAGCATATTCGTGTGGGGAAGGGGAGCTCCTGCAGTGTCCCAGCTGCCTGTGCCCTTCCCAGGCAGGAGCTGGCCATCCTCCCACTCTTTGCGGGTGGGCTGTCCCCTGCCTTTCAGCCCCCTGGGTCTGGCCACTCTACCTTTCGTGTGCAGGGAGGGAACAGCTCTGCCCCTCTGTCAGCCACAGACCTGCTGTGCTCCAGGTGTGGAGGCTCTCGTTTGTCCTCCTCATGTGGGGAGCTGTCTCTGCTCTGTTGGCTGCCCTGTGCCACTGCTGCCCAGGACCACTTGCTGGTTCAGTCCTCGTCTTACGGCCCTGAATTCCCCCCATCACTCCTTTAGCCCTGCGCTGTGGCTGGCCCCTCTCCTTCACCGTGGTCTCAGCTCTGCTTTGCACACCGGTGCTGGGGGGCAGTGCTGGGGGGCATGGCTGGGACTCGCCGATGCGACCCCACCTCTCCCATCCCCAGGCTGGTGTCCCCAGAGCCACCCCCGAAGGGCTTCCTGGTGATGGGCTCCAAGTTTCGCTACAGCGGGCGGACGCAGGCACAGACACGGCAGGCCAGCGCCCTCATTGACCGCCCAGCCCCCTTCTTCGAGCGCTCCTCCAGCAAACGGTACACCATGTCTCGCAGCCTTGATGGAGGTATGCCCCAAATTGGGGAGGGGGAGGGAGATTGGTCCGCTGGCGGGAGCAAGGAGGCAAGGAGGAAGGTTCAGAGGGGTGCAGCCAGGGTCACTTCTGGAGGCTGTCCCTGACTAGGTGCCCATGGCCTGTCCCCACACCAAGTGGTGGCTCAAACCATGTGAGCAGCAGGGCCGCAGGCACAGCTGGCTCCGCTGAGCCAGGGCTGGGGTCTGGGCAGCCTGGGGATGGGGCTGTCCCCAGCTCCTTGTGTACAAAGCAGGTGTGGAAGCCAGGCTGGTGCAGGGAGGGAGAAGTGGGCTGAACTTTGGGTCATCAGCACCATCAGGAAGCCCTAGGACACGTCTTTCCTGCTACAGATGCTCTTGGGGCTCCACAGCCACCATCTCCTAGCCAGGCTGGGGTGGAGGGCTGGGGCAGGTAGGGCTGGGAAAAAATGCTTGCTGCCTGTGACCTGGGCTCTCCCTGCACACCCAGAGTTCTCACGCCCAGCCTCCGTCAGCGAGAACCACGATGCTGGAGCAGAGGGTGAGAAGCAGGATGAGGATGGTGAGTTTGGCAGTGGGAGACGGTCCGAGACGGAGGACGAGGAGGTGACTACCCCAACAAAGATCAAGGAGCTGAAGGTACAGACCTCGTGGGCAGAGGACCGTGAGTTAGGTGGGTGGGCTGGCCCACGCCCACAGCAGACATGCAGCAGGCTGGGACACGGGCATCAGGGCTCCATCTCCCTGTCTCAGGGCCATGCTGCAGGTGGGAAGGGTCACATCAGGACAGAGTCATCTGGAGCCCTTTCTCCACCAGGCAAGCCCAGTGCTTGGTGTGACCCGTCCTGCTTGGGGGCATGGCTCTTGGCCTCACCGCTGGACACAGAGCTGTCACACCCTACCAGCAGCTCCGATTTCCCCAGCACCCTCCAGCTTTCCTCAGGGCTGGCCCCCAGCAGAGCCCAGTCCCTAGGCAGGACTGGTCCCCAAGCAGTGCTGATCACGGGGCGGTCCCATGCTGGTGTGCAGGATGGGGAAGGGCCAGGCGTGCCAGTGGTCACCACTATGCAAGCAAGGAGTTCCCTAGCCATGGGAAGCATGCTGGGCCCCTGCTCCCTTGGCACCCTGTAGCTCTACACGGCCCTGCTTGGGCATCCCGTGGCCGTGCCCACAGCCCCATTGTTGTGCAGCTATGGCCCTCTGCTCTCTGCCCTGGCCCTGGGTTGGCTCAGGGAACAGCCCAGCCCGTCTCAGCCCTGTACTGAGCCGGGGTTCAGTCCTCCTGTGCTGATAACCAGTTCTGACTGGGGGCAGGGGGGCACAGCCAGGCCCTGTGCAGGCACCTGAATTCAACTTAACTGTGATGCTCTTGAGAAGTTTCCTCGACTGACCCTGCTGGTTACTTTTAACCCTCTCTTTGCTGCCAGCCGGAGCACGAAACAACCCCCAGGCACAAGCAGGAGGTATTCTCTCTCTGGAGTATCTTAGTTCTCATCGGTGCATCATATTGTCCATCCTTTTCAAAGCACCACTGTGTGTCACCCTATTTACTGGAATACAAGATGCACCGAGGCGGGGGGTTGGCCTGCTAGAGACACCCGATGAGCAGACAGCTGGGGATCTGCCCCAGAGCACACACAGCATCTTCTATCCCACTAAGTAAGGTAGTCCTAACTGTATGTGTGAGCAAGAGCCCTCCCAAGGCACAACGGCCAGGCCACCATGCCGAGTCCTTGGCCCATTGGGAAGACTTGGCTTCTGCTCATGTTACTGACTCCTCCATGTCCTCTCCTCATGTCTCCTCTCTGTCCAGCCCTGTGGCCCTATCTCTCCCACTGAAGAGACAGCCCCGGCACAGGCTGGCCCCATCGTTCCCACCTCCTGGCCTATGCTTTGCTTTTGGCTTTCCTGACTTGGGCTGTGCGTCACGTGCCCTGCACAGAGGCTCGCTTTTCACGAAGCCCCTTGCTGCCTTTCTGCCCTGCCGGGAGCAAACGAGTCCCTGAGCATCCTTTGGCGCTGACCTGTCAGAGGCAGACACTGACAGCCACCCCCATGCAGCGGAGGGGCTTCCCGACCAACTGTGGCTGGCCTGGCCAGGGTGAGCTATTGCAGGCAGGAGGGAGGCTGTGTTCTCCCGTCACACAAATTACCTGTGCCTGCGGTGCTACCTCCAACAGAAATGGGCAGCAGAGATACCCCCGGCCTGGGTCTGCCGATTCATCCCAGCCTAAAATTCACAGTTGCTCTCCAGGTTTCTCTTCTACTCAGAGTGGGGTTTGGATCATCGCTGGACCAGTCAACAGAGGCCAGTGCAGCCCTAGCAGTGCTAGCCAAGTGGCCATGAGATGGGGCTTGCTGCACTTCCTCTATGCAGCCCTTGGCATCCTGCTCAGCACAGCAGGGCAAACCCTGCTGGTGCGGTGGGCACCACAGCTCCTGCAGGCTGGCGTCTCGCCCCCCAGCCCAACACTGGTCACGGTCCCTCCACTGTCTGCTTCATTGCTTACCCCTGCTGCATGTGCATGTGCTGCTCCCGCAGCCCTGTGCCCCCTGGCACTACCCTGAGCCTAGAGGTGGGCAAACCGTGAAGCACATGCAAGTGGACAGGGGAGTTTGTCCATGAATTCTGCTGAACCTTCACGATCTGTATAATTTGTCTGAGCTTTTCATGGGACTCCTTTGGATCTCTGGGATTTCACTGAGCAGAGATATGGGGGAGGGGAGATGCTTCAGCTGACTCCTTTCGAACCTCAAACCAGGTTTGAGTTTGAAGCAGAAGCTGGGTTCTTGTTCGGAGCTAGTTTGCCCACCTCTGCGGCAGAACAAGGGGAGCCACCCTGGTGCCTGTAACATCACCAAAGGATTCTTTAACACCTAAATGTAACCTTGCGCTTGAGCTCTCTGAGCTGTCCTCTTTCTACAGCAGGCAAGACCCAACCCCACCCCAGACTGCTGTTGGGCCCAAGCTGGTCCATGTTGATGCAGGTTTGGATCCGTGTTGGTCATCTTTGACCAGCCCTTGACCTCTTGCCCTTCAGCAGAAACCCCCCTTTGAAGGCACTCCTTCAGAAATGCCGATGGGCGACTCCCTGAAGCTCTTGCTCAGAGGACTGGCCAGTTTCCTGCCCTGCTGGGACAGAGGCTCTTGGTCCTTTTGTGCCTTGCATGTGAGAGCAGCACAGATGAGGTTGCTGATATTTCCAGTGGGCCCCTATCCCTTGCCTGATCCCTAAGGAGAGCCCTCTCTCTTCTGTAGATGGTTCAGCTCATCCTCAGCAGGCCATGCTGGAGATGCCAAAGGGACATATTGTGCCCTGCACAGAAGGAAGACCACTGTGGGTGTTCCACCACTTGCAGTTCCCTGCAATGGTCTTAAGTGAGAACTGCAGCCCAGGGTGCTCTTATACGCTCTACATTTGGCTCTTGAGACCCTAAATTCAAGCCCAGTGTAAAGCAACCTCTCCCCAGCGTCCCTGATTGTCTCTTTTGCCTTGGCTAGTGCTTTAACCATGATTACCTTCCTCTCTCCTTCCCCAAGTTTTTAGACAAGCCAGAAGATGTTTTGCTAAAGCATCAGGCCAGCATCAATGAGCTGAAACGGACCCTGAAGGAGCCCAACAGCAAGCTGGTTCACAGGGACCGGGACAGGAGGCTGCCTTCCTCACCAGCCTCTTCCTCGCCCAAACATGAGGATGAAACACCGAAGGGAACCCCAGAAAAGGCCAGCGAGGTTTGTTCTGCTGCTTGTCTTATGGATGGGATCAAGCTGTTCATGGGGAGGTCTTCATCAGTTGCTGGGCTCCTGGTCTCTGCCTCTAGCACAGCCCTGGGGAGAGCAGAGTGGGAGCTGTGTGTTGGGCACAGCGGGTAAAGCAAGGGAGCCTCTGGCCAGGCTGTTGTCTCCAAGTTTTGTAATGAGCTAACTGTTTCCTCTCTGCTGGTAGTGATCTCCCTTTATGCCCAGGCACTGCATGGGGTCAAACTGGTCCTTTTCAGGGGGATGTGTTTGTTACCTGTGGGTTGGGCTGTGAGATGGGGCCTTCTTCACCCTTTATCCTATCAGGGCTCCTGCTTGTCAGCACCCTGTGCAAGTCTTGTCTGATGGGTGTCCCCAGGAGTGCGGGGCTGGGCTCCTGCACAGAGGTGCTCTGTGGCACACTGACCTGCCACGACCTGGTTGGTGGGAGCCGGAGGAGGGGTGCTGGGTTGAGTGGTGCTGTGCTGGGATTCTGCATTTGTGTCCTCTCCTCCTGGCATTTTATCTGCTGGCTTTGCAGTGGGACATCTGCCCTAGGAGAGAAAGGAAGATGCCTGGGGTGCTGGAGCAGGACATCTGGGCTGTGCAGAGTCCGTCCGTCCGTCCCCCCCCCCCCCCCCTCAGTGCAGCTGGGTGCTGCACAGGGTTGGGCTCGTGCTTGGCTCAGCCCAGGCAGTGGCCCAGGCCTCAATGGTGAGGGTATTCCACAGCTCGGACACCCTCTCCCTCCCTCCCATGTGGGCTGAGAGCACCGGACCCTCCATGCTTGCTCTCCCCACCTCAGCGTCCTCTCCCCTGCAAGAGCTGTGGAGCCAGCAGCCGTGAGCTTCAGGCCTCATACACTCTGCGTGTGGGGCACTCCCTGCCCCAGCTCTGTCCTGGAACTGTTTCACTGAGCAAGTGAGGTCATGGCACTGCGATATGAGGAGGGGCTCTGGGGGAGGCTCGTCTGGGGCCTCTCCATGGGGAATTTGTGGTGTGCACATGTGCCTGCTGGTCCCCTGGAGATACGGGGCTGGCTCGGCTGGGGCTACAGAGCAACCCAGGCAGAGGAGAGTTGCAGGAGGTAACAACCCCTCAACAAAGCGCCAAGCCAGAAAGAGGAGGAGGGTTTTTAACCTCACATCTGTTTTAGAAGCATATGTATAGTGTGCAAAGAAAGACCTAAACGTAACATCTAGACCTGGCATAGCTGGTGATCTCTGTTCATCCATCCATCCATCATCCACCCATTTGTTCCTTCATTCCTTCTCATGTGCTCTCTCTCTTTCTGTGTCTGTCTGTCTGTCTCTCTCCCTCCCTCCCTCTCTCTTTCTCTCTCTTTCTCTTTCCCCATGGGTGCTGGGGTTTCCGTGCTGACACAGTGGATGGAAGAGGACACCTTAGACGATTTTGCATCTGAGCACGGAGCTTCCCTATGCATGGAGTCTTTCACGCAGAAAAGCCTTGTCTCCTCTCCTGAGGTTATCATCATCCCCTTTCTCTTCCCTTGGCTTCACAGTTTGCCCTCTCATGGTGCCCCTCAGGCAGTGTGAGGCGTTCCTGCCCTCTAAGCAGAGCTCAAGCTGTTTGCTGGCACCCCTGGATGGGTCTCTGGGGCAGGGCTGTTGGTGGAATCTGCTCCTGTTCCTATTGCTTTGAATCTGTGAGACAGGGTCCTGGGAGACCTTCCAGTGAAGCCCCACTGGCCTTGAGTGGTGGCAGGGCATCCCCCAGGGTTGGCTGTGCTCTGGGTGAGGGTCCATGCTGGAGCTGGTGCCAGGGGTCCCAGGAGGCAAGTGCTGAGCACCACGGCACAGGTTCTCTGCAGGTGTCTCCTCCAGGTGCAGACAGGCACCCAGCTACAGGCTGTCTTCAGCAATCCCTTGTGCTTTCCCCTCCCTTCAGCTGCAGTTACAGTTGCTGAGGCCCTGGCACCCGGAAGTAGGGCACCTCTGGATGCATCAAAAATGTTGGATTGGCACCTGTACACAGCAGGATCACCCTGCCTTCCAAGTCCTTGTGTGCTTCCTGCCTGTGAGGGACGTGGGCACAGCACTCCTTGCGTTCAGGGTTCGTTGTCGTGTGATAGCGATTGTTTCCTGGGACAGCTGAAAAAAGATAGCACTGAGAAGAAGAAAAGTGGTCTTCGAGACTTGGTTCTGATGTGGTTGGATCCAACCGCGCTGAAATGTAGTGCACAGCAGTGCTGGGGTGCGTGTCCTCCCTGAGTGCCCCCAGAAAAGGCATCAGGGGAGCAGCAGCAGGCTGGGGCAGGTGGACAGGGGAGGGGTGGAGGGGGCAAGGGCGAGGTTGGTTGCACCCTGATGCTCCCTGATGTCCCCGGCTGTGATGCTGCTGCGAGCGGGGTGACCGGGAGTCCTCCCTGTGCACGGGGACTGTGCTGTGGAGATGAGCCAAGGCAGGATGGGCAGGCCTGGCTTGTTGGCCCCACTGGGGTCCAGTCCCACTGTGCTTGGGGAAACTGAACTTAGGCCCAGGCCACTGCCTGTGCTGCCCGGCCCACACAGGCAGCATCTGCCCCATCTGCAGCTCAGAGCAGCCCTTGGCTCGGTGCTAGAGATCCCAGCGCTGGCAGGGGCAGGTTCTGCTCCACCAGGACAGCTGGAGTGTGAACCTGGGCTGAAGCACGTGTCCCCGAGAGGTGGGATGGATATGAGTGAGGGTTTGAGCACAGCCTCGGGCTTCAGCAAGGATAAATGCACCTTCGGTGAGGCTTGGGCTCTGTGGCAGCATCTCCTGTTTTGTTCTGGGCCCCTCTATGTGCCAGTACTTGGGGGTTGCTGTGAACTTCTAGGTGCCAGTACTGCACTTGTCTACAGAAGGGAGATGCAATCTCTGCCGGAGCAGAATGCTGCAGCCTGTGCACAGAAACAGCAGCAACGAGGTGTGCACGCTGCACTAAATGCACGCGTTCCTCTCTTCTGCCCTCCAGAGGCCCTTGGGGTGCCAGGGCTGTGCTGAGGTGCTGACAGCCAGCTGGTCTCACCTGAGGTTTCTCTCCACACATTGGCAGCTGACATTCAGCATCTGATGCATGCAGCCTTGCCCACATGTGGCTGGCGCTCTCCATGAGGAAGTCAGGATCCCATGAGGATGATTGCACGAAGACCGGCACATCTGCAGAGCTTGCATCGTGCTCAAGTGGAAAGTCCCTTGGTGCCCATGGGGTTGCTGAGGTTGGGTTATCTGCCACCCCTGCCTACGTGTGGTCACTTCTCCACCTTCCCCTCCTTGGTTCTCACTCTTGCTGGAGGAAGAGTGCCGGACTGGGAGTTGGATGGAGTCTCCTCAGCTTCTGGTGACAACAGTGTCATCATGATCTTGGATTCATTAATTCTTCCCTCCTTATTGTGAGGCTTGTGCATTCCTTTCAGGTGAGCTGGGTCTTTTCTTTGCAGAGGAGCAAAGAAAAATGGCAGGTACAACAGGAACAGTGCCAAAGGGAAAACCTCCTGACTGCTCTGGGCTCCTCTGAGGTTGTGAGCTTTGCCTGCAGCCATCAGGTGCAGAAGGCTGTCTCTGTTCCACATTGTCGTTGCATTTCTTTCCCGTCTCCGTGTTTGTCCTTTCTTGTGACATGAAGGCCGTGGTGAGAATGTCCTTCCCAGCTGCTCCTGTTCTCTGGAGAAGGTGTGTTAGGGGGAAAAAAAAAAACTCCAAAGCTCCAGAAGTTCTCTGCTTTCCTGGAGGTATCCAGCTGTTTGCACTGAACGTACCCAGGAGTCCTCAGGCTCTGGGGGGCTGCCAAGAGCTGTGGAACCAGAGCTGTGGCCAGGGCTGGCCTTGAGCCACCTGCAGCAGAGAGTTCAGAACATACTACAGGGCAGTTGGCTGTTTCCCTGGCACGGGCTATGCTCATCCCAAGAAAGTTTGAGGAGAAGCTGGTTTAGAGATAAATCCGGAGATTTCGTTTTTTCCTTACTGGTTATGAGGTACTGCTGTGGATCAACATATTGTTCCAGGCTTCAGAAGACTTAACCTAACGCTCTTTAATGTACAACAACATTTGTCTAGAGCCTTACCTCAGAGCAGGATCCTGACCAGGCTCATCATCTTTGTCTGGGGAAGGTCTCCCCCAAAAGGACTCTGTCTTACAGCCAGAGAAAAGGGAAGAAAAAGCTGAAGAGATCTGTACCTGTGCTCAAGCCCTGTCTATCAGTGCATTGGCTGCAGAAAGGGTCGATCGGTGAGGCTGCGTTGCAGGACCAGAAGAGCTGTACCCTCAGGGAAGTAAGCCGTCCTCTGGCTGAATCAACCATGAGCATTCCTAGTGTTCAGAAAAGGCTGGAAACTGATCTGGGCATCCTGGTAGGCCCAAGGTACCCATTTAGCTCATGGTAGTGGTGCTTCCTGGGTCAAACTTACCCATGAAAGACACAGATGTGCCTGGGAGTCACTGAGTACCTCTGCTGTGGCTTCTGTGGACCAACAAGAAACAAAACCATGTGAGGAGACCACTGGGGGAGGCAGATGTGGAGAAAGTGGCCTGCAGAGCAGGCAGTTTTTGGGAACGCGGGTACACTGAGAATTGATACCAGGGAGGCTTGTGCAAGGGGTGCTGTGGGAAGCTGGTGGAGGATGGCTCTACTGAAGGGTCTAGGCTCCTCAGTGCTCACAGCCAGTTGTCATGGTGCAGGCCTGCTCCATAGCCTCCTGCTGCAGTGCAACAGCCGCTTGCTCTCACCAGAGCGTGGCAGGGAAAGGAGCCAGCACTAGGTATGCTGACTGCCCAGGTGGTGCTAGCACCACAGCCTGCGATGCTGAGTGCCAGCAGCCATAGACCTTTCTTTGGCACCTGGTAAAGAAGGCAGGAACTAGGGGGTGGCATCTTTTTTGTTGGGGGCTCTCACCAATTTTTAAACTGAAGCTTTGAACTGAAAGAGGGTAGATTTAGATTAGATAAAAGGAAGACTTTTTTTACTCTGAGGGTGGTGAGGCACTGGAACAGGTTGCCCAGAGGAGCTGTGGATGCCCCATCCCTGGAGGTGTTCAAGGCCAAGCTGGATGGGACTGGGGGCAGCCTGGGCTGGTGGGAGGTGTCCCTGCCCATGGCAGGGGTTTGGAATTGGGCGTTCTTTAAGGTCCCTTCCAACCCAAACCATTCTGTAATTCTGTGATTTCTGATTCCCCTCCTTGTGGAGGCCTTTCCATTACCAGTTGTTTTTCCTCCTTTCTCTCTCTCCTCTAATCTCGTTTTCCCTTCTCTCTCTCTCTGTGCTTCCTTCTGTCCTCTGTTTCTCTTTATTCGGTATCAATTAGGTTTCCATTCTGGGTGTAACCACTCCCAACATTCACCCTGGCCCCTCTGTGTAGGGTACTGCCGGTCCAGCTCTCCTTTGCATTACTTTGTTTTCCTCGTTTGAGTAGGGAGAGTGCAGCCAGCCCCAGCTCCCTGCGGCTGACGTGCAGGAAGGTGCTGCAGAAGGCCAGTTTCTCTCACCCTGCAAAAGCAACACTGGCTCTGTCCTACTGGCCAGTGTCCTGGGCGTCCCATGGTGTGGGCAGAGCCAGCCCAGAGTGGCCATGGGAGCCCCGTGGTGAGCTCTGCAGGACCTGCAGCCCTGCCCTTCGTGTGTGTGCAGTATGTACCCTAGGATGGCTGAGGAGGCTGCTGGGCTTCCTCATCAGTACAAATGCCCATTGCTGTTTTCCTGTTGCTGTGTTCTCATGGGTTATTTTCAGCCTTCTGTTCCAGAATTGGAAAAAATTTATCCCTGCTTTGTCTTTGGAGCTTGTGAGGTCTTCAGGGGTCTTGCAGGACAAACACATGACTGTACCAAGTGTATGTAGTAATAGTAATCTGGCATCCACCCCTGCACAGCAGCATAGCTTCACTGTGTGCTATATCAAATACTCACTGTGTCTTTGCAGCAGGATGCTGCAGCCTTCACTTGGTCCTTGCTGCAGTCCCTGCAGCTATCTCAGCCGCCGAGCCTATGTTTTTTCATTTTACAGTTAACTTTTTAAAGGTTGCTTTTCTGAACTGCATGGTTTCAGCATCGCTAGAAACCTCTGCTAAATAATTGGTTTTGATGATATTTCCCAGGAGATCTGGAAAGGAAGGATGGACCTTGGAGTGAATCCAAGTGGCAGCGTCTGGTAGGAAGGGGAAAGGGCCTTGCTGATGCCTAAGGTGGCTTCTCTTCTTGCTCATGCTACTTCTTGCTCAGTCCAACTTGGTATTAGGGCATGTGGATGAAACTGAGAGTGAAGCTAGACAAAACAACCACTGCTTACAACAAAATCTCACCCTTAGCTCTCATAGAAACTGTTCGGGCCAGCTAAAAACAGGAGTGAAATGGGGAGTCCCAGTTTGGTTTAGTCTGCTGTACTCCCCTGCCTCATGGGGAGCTCTGTTAATGTGCCTGCTGAGAGCATTGCTCCCACTTCTTTATTTCCAAAAAAGTGACAGATTTTGCAGGTATGTTGGTAGGCCATTGCCCATAACAGGAGGTGGTCCAAGGCCCTGGAGAGGACTCAGCCACTTTCACAGCATCAGCCCCCTTATTTTAAGTACCTTCTCTCCATCAATGCCATCAGTTGTCAGGCTCTTTGTATATACCCTGCCTCAACTCTTGCATGAACAATAATTATTAATTTAGTCAACCCCATCTAAGGCACATCAGCTTTCTGTTACTCATGAAAGCAATCATCAGCTGTTAGGTAAAGTATGTTTGATGCTAACTCTTCTTGCTCCAATTGCAATGCAGGGCTCGGAGCATTGGGTATTTATAGAGAGAGAAACTTCTAGGCTGGAAGAGGTAGCTCTAAAGAAAGCTCTGGGAGTCAAGAAAGAAGAAGCACGTGCAGGTACTTCAGAGGTGAAAATGAGTGTGAGCATGTCGAAAGTGGAGATGGCAGTAGGGAAAGCCAAGGAAGTGGCAGGCCAGGAAGAGACAACAGATGCAGATCTGGAGACCTGGAAGAGAGCAAAAATGATTGCTAGTCCCGAAGATTTTGAGTCTGTCTGGGAGGACGAGATCTGTGAGAAGGAAACCAGGGAGGAGCCCAGCATGGAGGCAAAGTGCTTGCCACCTGAGAGAGCAGAGGAGGAGCCCAAAGAGAGAGGCGAGGGAGTAACTGCAAGTGCACCAGGTCTGTCCAGGCCAAGCCAGCAGCCTGAAGAGAAGCAAAGGACCAAGACTTTGGGACCAGATCTGCCCCAGGGAGAAAGCAAGATGATCTCTGAGGAGCACGTTTCTGCAGCCTCCAGGAAGCAGGATACCAGAGTGCTAACTGCAACCACAGAGTTCATTAAAATTAAAGTGAAGTCTAGTGATGACAACACAGAGACTTCTGCTACACAGAGGATCATCTACTTAGGAGACCTAGAGGGAGATGAGAAGGACAATAAAACACATCTGCTTTCAGAGGCAGGAGGACAGCTTGACTTGGTGGAGATGCCAGAAACCACAGTGAACAGGCCAGGAGAGGGATCAGAGCCCACAACACCCATGGAAGAAAGGTTCCAGTCCACTTCCTCAGTGTATGAGCAACAGAGAGCAGCATCAGAAAAACCTGCCGTAGTGCCAGAGCAGCCTGAGACAGGCTATGATGAGACAAGCCCTGCAGGACGTCCTCCCTTGGAGCAGGAGCACTGTTTGTCAGTGCAGCAAGAGGAAGCAACAGCGAGTCTTAGGGGCTGTGAAACACAGGAGAAAGATGAAACCATGTTGTGTTCCCAGGAGGTGGGCTCAGATGAAAAGGATCTGCAAAGCCCAGTAGGAGGATTGAAGCTGAGTGCCCTGGAACAGGAAGGCAGTAGGGCTGAGGACCTGAAACAGAGCCCAGCTGCAGGAGAGCAGTGGGGCACGGACGTCTCTGTGACAGAGTGGAGGCTCTCAGAAAGAACCATACCTGATGGGAATGAGGAGGAAAGCTCCAGAGTGGTTCTGCAGATGGAAGAGATAGAGACTAAATCATCCTCTTCAGCTGTGCCTCAGCCGGGCTGCCCTCATGCCACTGCAGGGCTGGAGGAGGATGAACCCAGCACTCCCACCCCTGGGCCCTTTCCCCAGCAACCAGGCCCTGTCCCTGCAGAGCCAGCCCAGGACACAGAATCCGAAGGCCAAGACCTGTCCCAGGGCACCAGCCTTGTGAGAGGTGTGGGCACACTGGAGTATGTGAACCCCTCAAAAGAGGTGACGTGCAGGGAGGCAGGTTCTGCAGGGGCACTCAAGGACACGAGCCCTGTGACAGAGTATGAAACACCCGGGGACGTGAGTTCTGAACCTGAAGAAAGACCACAAGATGTGGGCTTTGCTACAAGGAAAATACACCAAGATGCAAGTCCTGTTGCAAGAGGACTACACCAAAACATAGACAGTGCAGCAGAGCCAGTCAGAGATCCGGCCACAGGGGAGGATGTCTGGGACTCAAACCCTGTCACTACAAAGGGAGTCCAGAGAACCACAGAAAAGCCACTCCAGGAAGAAAAGCCTATGATAAAAGAGCTCTCCCAGAACATAGGGCCCAGATCAGGAAAGCTGATGGGAGATGAAGGCTGTGGAATGCAAGAATTATCCCATGACAAAAGCCCTTGCATGAAACAGCTGTCTCCCAAGGCAGAAGAAGCAGAACAAAAGACTGAGACCATTATAGGACACCTGCCTCCAAAGGGTCCTGAGTCTGGAGGGCCGCTCCACACTGCACATACCAAAGCACAAGAGCCGCCCTGGGACTTGGAGTTTAATGTGGGACAAGCTCTGCAAGGCAGGAGCTCTGTGGTAGGAGAACCTGCTAGGGACAGTGACCTTGCTCTGGGGCAGCCAGTGCAGCCTCCCAAAGAAGATGCTGATGTCCTGCACTCCCACTCCACTGTAACGGGAATACGTCAAGAAAGCACAATGTTCCAGCTTTCAACCTCTATGTATGAAGGCAGTGAAGAGCTGCAAGTGAGCAGTGGGATACAGAAGAGAGAGTCTGGGCCATTGGTGTGTACTGATGGTAGGACAGAAACTGTGTCCCAGGAGCACAGAGGTGTCACCGAGGCCCCGCTCCTGGGTAGCTGGCAGGACAGTGAGAGCTACAAGAAGACCTCAGTGGCCTCTAAGATTAAGATGTTTGAGCAAAGTGAAGCTGAGCGAAGGGCAGCCCAGGAGGAAGAAGAGCATTTGCCTGAAACTGAGAGACCAGCAAAAGCAAAGGGGAAGATGAGTCTGACACAGGACGTGCTTTTGAACACAGGCCCCATCTCGCCTCCGTCGCTGACAGGTACTCCGGTGGAACTGGCATCCAGTGTGGCCTCATTTGCCCTCAAGGGGCAAGGGGCTGGTTCGGGAAACTCCTCTCAGCCCCTGTCTCTGAAGGAAGATGTTTCTGTTGATCTGGAGCATGGAGAAGACAGTGCTGACCTGGCTTCCCCTGACTCCGGCTGTGAACTCACACTGGCAGAAGCCGTGGTAACTCTTCCAATGAACTGTCCGGATGGAAAGTTCATGCGCATGTTGTGTGGCTCTTTATTTACCATGTTCAGTGGCACCTCACACATCCATTGACTGAGAACAGTCGCTTTGCATCCCCTGTCCTTTTATGTATGTGTGTGCGGTCAGGCTTATTTGCTGAATGCAGACCTGCTGGCTAGTTGGTTCATCAGCTTTTTGTTTCGTGATACCTCCCCCCCGCCCGACATTTTGGCAACCTGGAGAATGCCACTCGCTAATCCTGAAAATGGGCACCCAAGCCTCATGTCCAGGAGCAAGAAGGGAGATGGGGGGTTGGATTAAGGAGGTGTGGCTCTGCCACAGATGTACATACACCAGTCAGCAACATGCCCACGCTTCCAGCTTCACCCCTGCATTTCTTACGTTGATAACCCTTCTTGCTTAGCTCACCAGCCTCACCCATCCTCCCCTGTCTTCGGCAAGCTGGTGGCTGGATGATGAAATAGCTTTCTTCACTCTTGTAAGCATTAGATCAGCTCCTATAGAGTTAATTTCCTCAAAACTAACCATTTTCTCTAATCCAGAGCAAATCTCAGGAACCAAGTGGGGAAGAAAAGGATTTATCTGACCCGTCTGTAAAATCCAGCATGAAAGAAGAGAATTTAAAGACTGCTGTTCCAGTGGTCTTACAGGTCTCACTGCTGTTTTACTAACTGCTTTTTGCCATAGTATGATAGCTTACCTTAAGCAGCTGAGGACTGTATGCTTCCAGCTCCTCTCCCCCTGGTAGAGCTGTTACGAATGTATTTATACACACACTCACACACACACACACACACAAACACATATGCGGCTGTGTTCCTCTTGCGTTTGTTTGACACCCTGTTTCTCATACCTCTCAACCTCCCAGCAGTGCAAACAAAAAGTGCCTTTGCCAGCAGAGCCTGGCACGTTGCAGGGGATGGCTCTGGCAGCAAATGCTTGGACCAGAGTCCAGGAGGTGGGCTTCCCGTGGCATTAGTGGGATGATTTCTAAGGGAGAAATGCCTAGAGCAAGATGCAAAATAAAGCAAACGCATGGGTCTAGATTTCCCATCGCTTCATGACAAAATATGGCAAGAAGAGATGTACCCTCTGATGGCAGAGTTGAGAGGTATGTCTGTGTTTGGGGAGCAGCTGGTGGAGGGAGGTAGTCCCTGGGCTCTGATCGTGCTGTCAATTACACTGACCGAACACACGATCTGATGCCTTAAGAGTCACCCCTGGTTGCGCGAGGCCTTTGGAGGGGGGCTGGTGGGCAGCTGTGGTGTGTCTAGCCCTCCTCCCTCTGGGGTGATGTCCCCCAGCCCCACATGGATGCTCCACTTGGGCTGAGCTCAGTGCAGTTGGCACGCTCCTTCGCTTCTCCTTCACTGTACCTTGCTGATGGGGCCCTTTTCTTTAAAACTCTTCTTTTTTCCCTTTGTCTTTTTTTTTTTTTCGTTCCCAGTTTTACCGGTGTATGATAGCATTGGCGTTTGAGCTGTTTCTGAATGTCTCTTAACAGAGCTGTTGTTTTGCATACATCTGCTTTCACTAGGTGCACTGATGTGCCTCTAAGCTGGCCAAGCTTTTCTGTGTGACTGACCCTTTTTTCCAGTGATTAATTACCAGTAGGCTTTTGGCAAAATCAGATTAAATAACCCTTTTCCCCCCACCCCTGCAAAGTCGCTGCTGTCAGAAAGGTTTCAGTTTCCATGCTTGAGTTGTGTTTAACTCTACTCTGTGATGTTCGCTGCAGCCTTTTCTCCTCCTCCTCCCCCCTCTCCTCTGTCAGCGCAGCCCGCGTTGCCGTGCCATGCCATGCTCACTGTCTCCATCTCTCTCCATCATTGTGTCTCATTCAGAGAGCAGGCTTGAGGGAAGGCACCGAGGAGAAAGCTAAGCCACCTCGGCACAGGGCTCCTGAGAGTGACACTGGTGATGAGGAGCAGGACCAGGAGAAGGACGCAGTGTTTCTGAAGGACAACCACCTGGCCATCGAGCGCAAGTGCTCCAGCATCACGGTCAGTTCAACCTCCAGCCTGGAAGCAGAGGTGGACTTCACAGTGATTGGTGACTTCCATGGAACAGCCTTTGAGGACATCTCCCGAAGCCTGCCCGAGCTGGACAAGGACAAGAGTGAGATGGAAGATGAAGGCCTGGTTTCCTTCCAGCATACTGACAAAGTTGTTCCTGGACTGGAAGAAGATGTCAAAGTCAGGGAGAAAGTCTCCCAGCCCAGCACAGATGTCTCCCAGCTAGAGGTACACAGGGAAGCCGTTCCACCAAGATTGCTTCGGTGCTGTCATCTCTCCATGTTCTCTGTCCTGGTGCTTGGTATTGCCTTCCCGATGTGCAGTCCCACATCAATTTGGAAGAGCATGCTAGCTTTCAGACTGCCTGGGTTCCTGTCTGGTGTAACTATTTTACCCTGATGCATGCTCTTGTCTGTCTTGCATGGTTCTTTCTGTTTGGGCAGGGGCATGGCTCTGTCGCGTGTTTTGTGCATCTGCTAACCAGAAGTCATCACTGTCTCTTAATACGCTGTGTCTGGCTGCCTAGCCTGTCCCTCACACCACTACAGCATGTCAGCAGCTGGAAGGGCATGTTTTGGTAACTGATGGCTCTGTCTCTGTATTTTGCATGAAGTCAGTGCCCAGTTTGTACAGCGAAGAGAAATGTGCTGCCAACTATCCTGTCTGCTCGTGCCTGGGCAGGAGAGGTTTGCAGAGTAGCCTGTGAGAGCAGCTCTGAAGGTCGTGGAGGGCCAGCCATACGCTGGGAGTGCTTATAGCAGGGCTAAGAAAGCTGCATGTGGCACATGTGTGTCCGAGGGGAAGCTGAGCGTATGCTGCTGTGAGAGGACAGTAAAGCCAGCCCCACCTTGGATGAAATATAGCATGATCTCTGCGCGGGGCCAGAGCATCTTCTGCCTGGGCCAGTCAGCGCTGGCCACAGCTCCCCAGCCCCGGCCAGGTGAGTTCCCCAACTGTTCTCTGGAGCTGCTCACAGCATGAGTCCAGACCTGGAGCCAGGAGGAAGCTACAGAAGAAAGCAAGTTGCCTCTGAGACAGCCCTTGTTTGGAGCATCACATGCTGTGTGCTGCTGGGCTGTGGGCTTGGATTATCAACTCCAGCACTCAGCAGGGGCAGTTGTCTCAGAAATGCTGGGCATGTGCTGGAAACCCAAGTTTCCCCACGTTAGCCTCTGTCTGGCAGCCAAGCGTCACCGCAGCTGTCAGGAACTGAAGCAGATCATAGAAATGCCAAAGGTCACGAGAGAAATAGAATTGGTGGGTGAAGACCAATTTGCCCTGACCTGTGGTGTCTATGAATCTGTCCAAAAAATCCCTGGCAGCCTTGGGATGGAGCATGAGGTCTGATTTGAGGTATGTCAATCCTGTAGGGCTCTTTGCATGGTAGCTGTTAGCCCAGTGTAGCAGCTTGGCCTCTGCTCTTGGTCTGGTGAGGGCCAGCGTGACACTTGCAGGTTGTCGCACACAGTCGCGCTTGCAGGAGATTACAGTGGGGCCCTGGTCAGGCACACTGGTGCAGGAGGAGCACTGAAGTGTCCTCTAGGCAGGGCTGCCTTGGTGCGCCCAGGGAAGCAGGTTTCGTTGGAGCAGTGGCTGACTTCCCATGTTTCTTCTGCAGTCACGAGCCCTGAAAACGGATGCTGTGACTGTTTGCCTGGGGTTGGGCACAAAGAATCCTGAAGACGCCTCTGCTCCTCACCAGATCAGCACCCCAGAAGCAGCCCAGGTGACATGGCTGGGTCTGTCCTTTCATGGACCTGCTCCCTGATGGCTCTGCAGAGCCTCAGTCCAGGAAAAACTGGCCCCAGACACCAGTGCCGTGAGGGCCAGTGGCTGAGCCAAGACCATTGGGGTTCTCTGCTTTCTCTTGTCTTGCTGTACTCCCCAGAACATCAATTCAAAGCCTGTCCAAAGTTACTCTGCATTTACTTTTCCATGCAGGCACCCTTGAACCCCTCCCCTACACGTGCTTCCCTTGCCCAGCTTGCCATGCTGCTGCAGTGCTGGATGTGGCGATGTCTGCAGAGAGGGACGGTCACCATGTGCTCCGCACTGTGCTGCTTGGCCCACGGGCATTGCTTCCCTGACAGCAGGGAAGTAAAGCTCCATCTCTGCAGATGTAGCCCCTTCACAGGTACCTCCAGACTCACTAGGCTGCCTTTGCCTTTGGCAGGTGGAAGGAAGCGCCCTTGGCCACAAAGACGCGACAGCTGCTGCTCAGGCAGTCACCGCAGAGACTGTGCCAACAACCTCAGTAAGCGGGGCTGGCCCTCACGGTGCTGGGGCTGCGGACGTCCCGTGCCATCCCCCTGTTTTGGGGAGGGAGGCTGGAACAGGCCGTGCTGCTGGGGTGGGGAGAGGAAGACCTCGCCTTGCCAGCGAAGGCTCTGGGGCGAGCTGCCCTGCTCCAAAGCTGCCCTCTGGAGCTCGCTGCACTGGCCTGTGCGTTGTGCCAGAGCTCACCTGCCCGTGTGCTCTTCTTTCAGGATAACACCACCAAGCCTGGGAAAGGGGCTGGCCCCGTGACAGAACTTCGCTCTGTGTCACCGGTGAGTGGGGCACAGGAGGGAGGGGGGGAAGGAGAGAGGTAGGCAGTCCCTCAGGGCTGTGCTGGCCATCCCGCTGTGCAGTGTTGCAGCGCAGTGACCGTGGCTGATCCCATGGTACTGGGCGAGAGCAGAAGGGCGCGTGGGTACTGAGGGGCAAGAAGGCTGGGGAACCATGCCCGTGGTGTTTCTCCTGTGGTGGATATACACCCTGAGCATCAGCTGGAGGAGGATAATTCCCCAGAATAAAATAAAAAATAGCCCAGTTCCTGGTGAAGTCTCAAGCGGGCTGAGATATCTTTAGCACTGAGGATGCTGCCAGACTACCCAGGGCCATGCTTAACGTCTCATAACTCCGTGGAGGTGACAGCCATCAACAACCCTGCCCAGGAGCAGCCCTTCCTGTATGAAGTGTCTTCCTACTTGATTATTCCTTTGAAATGGAATCAAGCTTGGCTAAATGCCATGTGCCACCCCATGCTGGTCACCTGGTGAGCCTGGAGCCCAGGGAGGTAGTGCTTGGCTCAGGCTTCCCAGATGCTTCCACGAAAAGCAGAACAAAGTGCTGCGTTTAGGGACAGAGGAAGCCTGAGAACCCTGCCTTTACATTGGCCCTAAGGCACTGATGGGCAAGAGTGAGATGCTGTCATCTAATCATCATCTTGCTGCAGAGAGACTTTTTTTGTTGGTCTAGGCTTGGGGTAGCTGTTCTGCGCCACATGAAAACACACATCCAGTCAGAAGCACAGCACGTCATCTTTTTCCTTGCCGTGCTCTCCCCTCAGCAAGGCAGACACGCTCACCTCAGCAACATTGTCCCAGTGGGAAGGTCCCAGACCTTTGGAAGCACCAAGGGAGCCAGCCCTAAAGGCTCCCCTGTGGCAGCCCCTGCTGACACTCCTGCTCTGTCCTGCAGATCACCGGCAGCTCCACTGGGAAGGAAGTGCTCACCAGCATATTCAGTGCCACTGCAGAAACCCTCTCTACTTCCACCACTACCCATGTTACCAAGGTAAGAGCATCTCCAAACGGGGCAGCCAAGAGGGGGCTGATGAAAGCCAATGGAGTTTGAGGAAGGTGGAGTTATGCTGTTGTTGGTACAGAAGAATCACAGAATCATTCAGGTTGTAAAATACCTAAAATCATCTAGTCCAACCTTTAACCTAGTTCTAGAGTCCAACGCTTACCATGCTACTAAGTGCTACATCTACATGTTTCTTGAAGACCTGCAGGGTTGGTGACTCAACCACTTTCCTGGGCAACCTGTTCCAATGCTACACAACTCTTTCAGTAAAGAAATTTCTCCTAATATCCAACCTAAGCTTCCCCTGGTGCAACTTGATGCCATTTTCCCTCATTGCATCGCTTGGTGCTTGGGAGAAGAACACAATCCCCACCTCGCTATAGCTTCCTTTAAGGTAATTGTACAGCAAGATAAGATCTCCCCTGAGCTTCCTTATCTCTAGGCTAAACAACCCCAGTTCTGTCAGCTGCTCCTTGCAATACTTATTTTCTAGACCCCTCACCAGCTTCATTGCCCATCTCTGGACACATTCCAGGGCCTCGATGTCCTTCTTGTAGTGAGGGGCCCAAAACTGAACACAATAGTCAAGGTGCGGCCTCACCTTAGCCAAGTACAGAGGGACAATTACTTCCCTAGTCCTGCTGGCCACACTGTTTCTGATAAAAGCCAGGATTCTGTTGGCTGCCTTGGCCATCTGAGCACAACGCTGGCTCCTGTTCAGCCAGCTATCGACCAGTATCATTAATTCATCTGGCTATTAACCAATACCCCCAGGTCCCTTTCCGCCAGGCACCTTTCCAGCCACTCTTCCCCCAGCCTGTAGAGCTGCTTGGGGTCGTTGTGCCCCAAGTGCAGGACCTGGCGCCTGGGGTTGTTTTGCCCCAAGTGCAGGACCCGGCACTTGGCCTTGTTGAACTTCATACAGTTGGCCTCAGCCTATCCAGATCCCTTTGCAAAGCCTTCCTACCCTCAAGCAGATCAACATGTGCACTCAACTTGGTGTCATCTGCAAACTTACTGAGGATGCACTCGATCCCTTCATCCAGATCATTGATAAAGATGTTGAAGAGAAGCATCCCCAGTACTGAGCCCTAGGGGACATCACTTGTGACCAGCCTCCAACTGGATTTAACTCCATTCACCATGACCCTTTGGGCCTGGCCACACAGCCAGTTTTTAACCCAATGAAGTGTACAGCCATCCAGGCCTTGAGCAGCCAGCTCCTTTGGGAGAATGCTGTGGGAAACAGTGTCAAAAGCCTTACTGTAGTCTAGGTTAGACCACATCCACAGCCTTTCCCTCATCCACTGAGGGTGTCACCTTGTAGTAAAAGGAGATTAGGTTCGTCAAGCAGGGCCTGCCTTTAATAAACCCGTTCAGACTGGGCCTGATCGCCTGGTTGTCCTGTAAGTGCCGTGTGATGGCAGTCAAGGTAATCTGCTCCATGAGCTTCCCTGGCACTAAGCTCAGACTGACAGGCCTATAGTTTCCCTGATCCTCGTTCCAGCCCTTTTTGTAGGTGGGCATCATGTTTGCTAGATGCCAGTCAACTGGGACTGATAGCCAGGACTGCTGATAAACGATGGAAAGTGGCTTGGTGAGCACTTCCGCCAGCTACCTCAGTACCTTCACGTGGATCCCATCCGGCCCCATAGACATACATCTAAGTGGTCACTAACCATTTCCTTCTGGTCTTCATTCTGTGCCCCATCCCTACCTACCAGCTCAGGTGGCTGAGTACCCAAAGAATAACTGGCCTTATTTCTAAAGGCTGAGGCAAAGAAGGCATTAAATACCTCAGCCTTCTCATTTCTTGTCGCTATTTCCCTCCACATCTAATAAAGGATGGAGATTCTCCTTAGTCCTCCTTTTCCTGTATTTATAAAAACATTTTTTATTGTCTTTAACAGAAGTAGCCAGATTGAGCTCAAATTGGGCCTTGGCCCTTCTAATTTTGTCCCTGCACAGCCTCGCAACATCCTTATAGTCCTCCTGAGGGACCTGCGCCTTCTTCCAAAAGTCATAAACCCTCTTTTTCTTCCTGAACTCTAGTCACAACTCTCTGTTCAGCCAGGCCAGTCTTCTTCCTCACCAGCTCGTCTTTTGGCACATGGGGACACCCTGCTCTTTGTACCTTTAGGATTTCCTTCTGGAAGATTGTCCAGTCTTCCTGGACTCCTTTGCCCTTCAGGACTGCCTCCCAAGGGACTCTGCCAACCAGTCTCCTTAACAGGACCGAAGTCTGCCCTCCAGAAGTCCAGGGTGGTGGTTCTGGTAATCCCTCTCCTTACTTTTCCAAGAATCAAAAACTATTAATTCATGATCACTGTGCCCGAGGTGGCCTCCAACCTTCATATCACCTACAAGTCCTTCCCTATTTACAAGCAAAAGGTCCAGCTCTGTCTCTAGTCTGGCTCGCTCACCAGCTGTGTCTGGAAGTTATCTTCCACACACTCCAGAAACCTCCTAGACTGTTTCCTCTCTGCTGCGTTGTATTTCCAGCAGACATCTGGTAAGTTGAATTCCCCCACAAGAACAAGGGCTATCGATTGCAAGACTTCTCCCAGCTGTTTTTAGAATATTTCATCTGCCTCTTTGGCCTGGTTAGGTGGTCTGTAACAGACACCAACCAGGACATGTGCCTCATTGGCCTTCCCCCTAATTCTTACCCATAAACATTCAACCCTGTCATTGCCGTTATTAATCTCAAGACAATCCAAAGACTCCCTAATGCACAGGGCTGCGCCACCGCCTCTCCTTCCTAGCCTATTACTTCTGAAGAGTTTGTAGCCATCCGTTGCAGCACTCTACTCATGCGAGCTGTCCCACCATGTTTTGGTGATAGCAACTATGTCATAGCCTAGTATGTCTGCTGCACAATGGCTTCCAGCTCCTCCTGGTTGTTGCACGTACTGTGTGCATTGGTGTAGATGCACTTCAGTTGGGTTAGCGATCCTGCCACGTTTTGGGGGGCAGAGAATCCCTAATTCCTGCATGACCATTTCTGGGTACTGGTGATTTCTAACCTGTCAATGTCCCTTGTGCCTTTGGTACCACATGGCTCTCCATCCCATACCTCAACAGGGGCAGCAGACTGATGAACCTTGCTAGCACACTGTCCTTTAACCATTGTCATACCACCCCTAGGCTTGTCTCTGTCAAACCTGGTTTTATCCCTTTCTCCCTTCAAATCTAATTTAAAGTCCTGTCAATGAGCACTGCTAACTCCTGAGCAAAGATCGTTTTTCCCCTTAGAGACAGGTGAACCCCATCCATTGCTGGTGTCTTGTAAAAAGACTCGTGATCAAAGAACCCAAAGCTCTGCTGGTGACACCAGGCTCAGAGCCATTTGGTGGCTCTTCCTGCTCCTCACCTCATCAGTCCCTGCAACTGGAGGGACAGAGAACACACCTGTGCTCCTGACCCCTTAACTAGTTTCCCCAGCACCATAAAGTCTCGGACTTCGTCTTGAAACTTCATCACTGCCTACTTGAAAAAACAGTAACAGGTAATAGTCTGAAGGCTGAAACAGGGCAAGAAGTTTTCTCTTCACATCCCTAATCCAGGCCCCAGGGAGGCAGCAGACTTCCATGTGAAGTGGATCTGGTCTGCATATTGGGCCTTCTGTTCCCTTCAGAAGGGAATCTCCCACGACAATGACCTGTCTCTAAGAAGATGCCCTTCCCCTCCTTACAATCTGAGAAAGTGTCTGCTGGCCTGTGGGAGATCATCATCTGGCCCTTTGCCGCACTCCAAGAGCCCCTGGCCCAGTTCAGCCCTGCTGTGCTACCCATCCAGTGCAGCCAAGCATGACTGCAGGGGATTTCAGACAAGGATAACCTGTGTTAGACCGACTTTGGGTGTTCATCACCCCCATGGACTGTGCCCAAGTGCCATGCCCACCTCTATGCCTTGGTATATTGGGAAGGAAGGGAGTCACTGGGTCAAGAAGGAAAAGCAGAGCTTGGCATTGCTGAATTCTTTGACCTGAAGGCAGCAGTGGGGATGGAGAGACTGCATTAGGCTGCCACCAGTGTGTGTGCAACTCCCTGTCCTTTTAACTGGTGTGTGTTAATCCAGGCATACCTTGAGTCAGATCCCTTGTCCAGAAAATCCACAGCACAGCTGCCAGGTACCTCACACCAGTGCCAGAGCACCTCACCTCAGCTCAGCTATGGAAGCTGTGTTTATGTTGGTATATTGGATTTATTAGAGATGGAGTGGCTCAGGCAAGGGGGAGAGATGTTAGAAAATTAAGGAAGTATAGCTGCATCAGAGGACCTCACCCATGGCCACTTCATTCCCAAAGTAAGTACACATAAATGAAAGTAGAAACCCAGCAAGGGACCTGAGAAGGCAAGAGTGGTGCTCCACCACCTGCCTGCCACTGGCCCTTTTCCTTTGCTGTCTCATGCAGTTATTCCTACCCCCCTGTGATAAGCTGTGTTGTGCTAGCTCCAACAATGCACTGAGTCAAGCTTAGGGGGAGATACATGAAATAACCGGGGAGTTCCTAAGATGATGCTGGCCTTGTCCCTCCTCTGGTGGGCAGTTACACCTACCAGGAACTGGTTTGTTGGGTGCTCTCTGACTCCTCTCCTTCACACGCAGACAGAGGCAGCATGATGACTCTTGGCTTCTGAATCTTACTATCTGTCCTGTGATCAAACGGCTGCAGGCAGGGCCTTGTGTTAGTCTTTTTGCCGCAGAAGCCTGTAGGCTGCAAGGTGTGGGGCCGAGGCAGGGCACAGGTCCTGGGGGGCTGCAAGTGAGTGCTGTCGTCTTCTTGTGCAGACTGTGAAAGGAGGATTTTCAGAGACCAGGATAGAGAAGCGCATCATTATCACAGGAGATGAAGATGTGGACCAGGACCAGGTAGGAACAGAATACCCTGGCTTTCCCCAGCTGTGGCTGCCCCTGGCTATGTCACTCAATGCTTCTGGTTCTGGCTTGTACATGTTTGGTCCTTCACTCTGAAAACAGAGCCCTGAGGCCCCAAACCTACCAGCTCTGCACAGGCCATAGAAGAGGGCAGTTGTGTACCTCCAGGAGGTACAGTGGTACTCACGGGAAACCCTAGCTCCATCTCAGAAGGAGTGACATCAGTCATCACCCACTTGGCCTGCAAAAGGACAGGATCGTTTGGTTTATACTGAGCAAGAGTTCCCAGACCAGCTCCCATCAGCACCTGTTGCAGAAGTGAAGCAGCAGTACAGATTACGTTTCCAGTTGCCTTTTCTCTGTTGCAATACCCTGCAGTGAGACAGGTTCTCCCTTTCTTTCTTGCAGTCTTGCTATGGGTTGACTCCCTCCAGCTGACTTTGTTTTGCATCTGCCTCCTTGACAGAGGAACGAAAAGTGAAAAACTTATTGACATAAATCCTTCAGGCTGCAGGGTCATTTCCCTCTGACCTAATCCTTTGGGATTTGTTGCTTAAAAAATGAAATTGAAGTTCTAAAGTACTTTAAAGTGATCTTCAGCAGGCTCTAAAATTAATTTTTGGATTTTTTAGAATTATAATAATAAATTTAGTAAAAATACTATTTTAGTTTTTTTTCTAGGGTATTTCTGCAGAGAATTGCTGCTCTTCCTTTGCTTGGGTTTCTGAAGGGAGCCTGGGACATTGTGCATCTCTACAGAAAAGACAGCAAATGAAGGGCAGTGCACAAGGCCTCCCAGTGCTGTACAAACACCTGGTCGGTGATAGGTTCCAGCCCTTTCTGCCAGGCCATTATGTGTAGGTTCAGCTTTGAATCTCTGCATCTGTGCCTGCCTGGAATCCCATTCAGCTCCAGCTGCTTTCTATCTGCTGGTTGAGAGCAATGCTAGTACCAGACTTCATGGAAATGTCAATGAATACTTTCATCATTCTGATTTTAGGCACTGGCTTTAGCAATCAAAGAGGCAAAACTACAGCATCCTGACATGCTGGTAACCAAAGCTGTGGTATACAGAGAAACAGAACCTTCTCCAGAGGAGAGAGACAAGAAACCTCAGGTAGGTGGAGAAGTTATCAGGTACAGCTTATACCTGCTGTGTAAGAGATGTATGTAATAAAGTGTGTCAGCATGTCCCTTACACCGTATCGTGTGGAATAACGCAGTGGAGTCCTTTGCAGAGGTTCTTCACTGATGCTTGCCTAGGTCTCCATACGATTGCATAGGCAGAGCATGCATTTCCACAGTGCATGGGCTTTGCTCACCTTCCTGCTCAAACAGCCTGGGCACATTTCCACAGCTAGTCATGGTTGCTGTTTGGGACTGACCCCACCAGCTGCAGGTGCTGGTAGCAGTTGTGACACTGGAGTGACACAGGAGGTAGCTTTGTGACACAGGAGTGGCAGCTCTTGGCCAGCAGTTCCAGTATGATGGTGATTGCAGGCATGGCCACATGGCTGTGGTTATAAAGCCAGTGCCACATCACCAGAAGCAACGTTGTATATGTCGCCTTGCTCTCCTGCTCAGCAGAGGGGTCAGAATCATTTGCGTGTAAAGAGGAAGGACCTGCTCATCTCCCTGGGGCAGGGAGTGAGAGAGGTGATACCAATGTGGATAGGCTGAGAAACTTGGCAACAGGTTTTGTAAAGCCATTCCCAAGTATCAGACCGGTATTTGCAAAAGAGTTTTTTTTTAATCCCATCCCTGTTCTCCAGGTTGTCCTTTTAGAACCACGCAGGTGCAGGCAGCAGCACACAAGGTTTGCGTCTCCCCGCAGATACCTCAAAGCAGATACAGCTCCACACAGTTTTCTCCAGGGCAAAACTGGCTTAAGGAGTCCTGCTCCACTCTTACCCCCTTACTCTGACCCCTTTGCTCCGGCATCAGATTGCTACAGCTATTTTGTAGCAAGCTGTACAGCAAGGCCATGGCACCTTTCAACAAACTTCTGTAACAGGGCAGCTAAGGGGCAGAGGAGCATGCTGAAGAAGGGAAGGGGAACTTTTGAAGGTAGCTTCACTACTGAAAAATGTTTGAGGAGCTCAGTTGCGAGCTAGACAGTGCACTTCAAGAGGCCTCTTGGAAATGTGATTTCATGTTTCTTTATTATATGAAGATTTTCAGTTTGGAAGGTCAGAAAAGGCTGTTGCATCTGTCTACTCTTACTTCCTTTAACACAGCACAAATAAGCCTAGACATTTCTGCACCTCTTAGGGAGCCACTCAATTATCATTTAATGGCCTAAAGTAATCAGTGATCCACTGATATCTCCCCCATACAGCAACACCAGCTCAGTGAACTAAGAGGTCCTTCTCATGACCAGACATCCTGGTAAAGAAATGCAAACAGTGTCCCTAAATGTTCGCAAATTTACTGTCCATTGCCCTCATACAAACAGGAAGCCTGTTGTAGTTGAATGAGTCAGGAAGGGAACACCCCATGACCAGTCATTTTCATCTGCCTTGTACAGGAATCTTGACCAACATGTTCTTGGAAGTCAACATCTGTATTCAAACCTGGAGAACAGTGAAGAAGGAGCCTTCATGCTGGATTTGTCAGCAAGACATAGACATCCTGGCTGCAATGTTTATGGCGAGAGACAAAATTTTTAAAAAAGGAATAGCAAATATATTATATATATATATACATACATACACACACACACACATATATATATATATATAAAAACAGGAAACAAAATGCATCCTTGCACTGCTGCTATATGCTGGAAATGAATAGCAAACAACACCAACAACAAACAAAACCACCCTCTTTGCAGATAAATTGAAGAATTTACTGGATTGGTGATAAAATAAGATCATAAAAACATAATAACAATAATACAGTAAGCCACCATCTTGCATGTTACATTAAAGGATACACAATCATGAGTTCATTTGTTGCACATTAAATGGAAAGGAAAACTGCTTTGCAACAAAGCAAGAAATAAGCAAACTGAAATAAAACAAACACAAGCAGAAGCAAAACCATTCCCCACCTCTGGAAAGAAGAGAGAAAAACATTGAGTTTATTACTTTAGAGTTATTTTCCGATTCGGAAGTTTGATTTCGCCCTTCTCCTCATTCCATGCTGGTTCTTTTGCATCTTTTGGGGTTCTGTTAACTCTTCCCCTTCTCTGTGCACTTGTCCAACCTCTTGTTCTCTGAAGGTATTTAAGAATTGATTTCATTTCAAACAAAACAAATGATATGTATATGGTTTCTCATTTATAAAAATGCAGCCTGTAGGGGTTTCATATGGATGTGCATTTAAGTTATGTATATTATTATATATAACAAGGGGGGAGGGGGGGAACAATACTGAAATAATTCAACAGCACTGGTAAATATGATGACATTTTTAAATTATTACCTATTTGATTGACTGTGGTTGGTGTATTTTGAGACTCTTAGATCACATTGGGACTCTTAGTCCTGCAAGAAGAGAACAGGGAAGGTGTCAGCCGCTGCTGTTTGGAGGGAGGAAGGGGAGAGAGAGAGGTGGGAGAAGTCCTGCTGACTGATCCACGTGACAGAGGAGAGCTGGGTTTCCTGTTGCAGTATGTGGTGTTTGGAAAAGGTTGCTCAGTGGTGAGTTGGAAGGGCAAGGAAGGAGGTTCAGGCTGCTCCTGCAGCCCGAGATCCTCTCCCTGGCTCCCACCCAAAGGCATCAGCGTCAGCTGGGATCAAGGTTGCAGCTGCAGGACTGTGTTCATCGCTTCTCTTCAGCTCATTGAGCTGTGAAGACTTTTGGGTTGTTTTGGATTGATTTGGATTGTTTCTGGATCCCAGTAATGCAGTTACTCAAGATTTGTAGTAGGAAGGGTTGGAGGCAGAGTAGTTGTTTCTGCCCTGCTTTCCTGCTGCCCAGGGTGCGATGGTTAGTGGTGGTGATGGCAGTCTTTCCCTGTCCTTGCCTCCAGGTGCTGCCCAAGGGCAGGCAGTAGAGAGACCACGTTGTCTCCATCACTGCAGTGTCCCAAGTGTACAAGGCTGGATGACAGAGCCTGGTCCTTCTATGTAGGGAGGCGTGTGTCAAGGAGATACCAGTGAAGCTGCCTGCCCCACAACTCACGATGACTCTGCCTTTAGAGACAGGCCTTCTCTATGGCTGCCTTTGGAAGGGGATTATGGGCCAAGCCCAGGGTCTTGTACACTGTGAACCAGGCAGTTAGAGTAGACTTGGAACAAAAATCAGAAAGGAAAGGAAATTAACACATTTCCGTTTTGGGATTATCTCTATCTCCTGTGTAAACAGAAGGGCCCACAGTTCTGCACCATTTTGCCTTTAGTCTCCCATCCTTCACACAGACTGCCCAGAAATAGGTGCATTTAACCGGTTTCTGCAATGGATCTGAGGATGACAGTGAGCAGGGAGAGCCTGAGCCATTAGGATGTTGTGGGCAGACCTCCCTTACCAAATCTTCTGTCCTGGTCTCTGGCAGCCTTGGATCACCAGCTGCTTGCTATTATGTCCTCATGAAGTCTGTTCTCCTTCCGGTGTATAGGTTTCCCCTGCAAGCATTGAAGACTTGAGCACAGGCTACTTGGACAGTGGACAGAGTTGATGGCTGATGCCAGTGCAGTCATGTTCCTGGAGAAGTTGGTTGTGGGGTCTCCCTCAGCTTCTGTCTGAGTACGTTCATCTGCTTGTGACCTGCTGCTTTTAGAGACCAGACCCCAAAACAGAAAGAATTAAGGCAGTTGCAAAGAGGCTAATTTTCTCTCTTTCCTTTTTATATACACACAAGCCAGCTGTCAATAGCAGTCACACTTTCAGAGAGACACACCGGGTGACAGAGGACCAGTTCTCAGTGCCTGCACAGGGCATCTAGCCCTTCTCGCCTATTAGCAATGATCTGCACACCGTGCTGGTTGTTCTTCAGCACACTGTAGTTCATACTCAGAGGAGCCCACGTGGCTTTGCTACCCTTACAAACAACCACAGGCTACTCTGAAGATAGATACCTGCTTTTTTCATCATGTGTACCATTATTAAAATGAAGGTTACTGTTAAAATTAGTGGCCTTACACAGTTAGAATTGATGTGAGTTTGGACTCAGACTAGTTATGTGTGGAGTGAGTGGATCCAGTTCCCTGGCTTCCGCAGCTTGTTTAATGGGGGAGACAATGTTCAAAAAAAAAAAAAAAAAGGGAAAAAAAAAAGAAAAAAAAGGAAAAAAGCTCACTGCTTGTTCACCTGGTGAGGTGCGGGTTTCTGCTGCTCAGCAACAATTGATGCCCCTGTGGGCTTGGCTCTTGCAGCCTGCCCCTCGTGTTGCTGCCATTTTGGATAGCTGATTACCATTTGTTTTCTTCCAGGGGCCTTTCTGTTGAAAGGGATGAGAGACATGAGTGCCTGTTTTTACCTGATCCCATAAATCCATTCCAAACCTGGCCTGCAATTGCATGAGTAATATTAACAGTAACAATAACAATAAATATTTATTTTTATTTGAAAAGCACCTTACCAACCAACTGCAGTGCTCTGTTGTTCCTTCACTAACTCCCCTTTTCTCTTCCCTTGTTCTTCTTCTCCCCCCTTCAGTCATACTCCTTTTCAGTGCTCGGTGGTGTATGCGTGTGTGCTCACTGTTCTTGTATTCAATAAAAGTGAAATAAATGTGTTTGATGCTAAACCAGTTTGTGGCCTCATTGGACTCTTTCCCACCAAGAGGATGGACAAATTGGGGGAAGTGGGCATGTCCAACCAGGTTTTCTGCACATTAAAACACTGGACTCTCTCCTGTCTATAGTGAAGGCGCCAGTTTGGGTATTGCTGTCTAATGGGGAGGTGAAAGAAAGCCAGGTGTTCTTTATAGCTTATCCCTCAGCTCTGGCATGTGGTGTGTTTGTATGATGCAGTGAAGAAGGCTAGTGGTTGTGAAGGTGTTCAAAACACAGGGAGGAGGGGGCTGCGCTTGTCTTTGAGGAGCTTCCTCTGTCCCGGGAGGTGATGATGCTGTCTGGGTGTCTGTCCCGGGCTCTCGGTCTGTCTGTCCCCCCACGGGGCTCTGGGTGTGCAGCTGGGGGTGACTGCCAGCTTCGGGGCTGGATAAGCGACAGGCTCTCCTGGGGAGGGGGACGCGACTTTGGGTCGAAACGAGGCAACTGCTGGCCTCGGACCGGGCGGCAGGCCCGGGGCGTCTCTAGGAGCCGCGGGGAGGAGCAGGGGTGCGGGGGGCCACAGGAGAAGGCTGCTGGCCGGCAGGCGTGGCGCCCGCGGGGAGGCCTGCAGCAGCGTGGGACCGTGGGCGGGAGGAGGATCCTCGCCCGGGGCGTCGGGGCTTCGAGAACCCTTGAGGCACCCCTACGAGGTGCGGGGAGCCCCACAGAGCCTTTGGGGCCCGAGCGGGGGGCAGGAGCAGCGGGGAAGGCGGCCGCGCCCGGAACGGCCGTGCCGCGGCGTGGGGCTGCCCGGGCGCTTTCGGGGAAGGACCGGGCGGGGAGGAGCGGGGCAGGGCCGCCTTTCTCTGCGGCGCCGCCCGGCTGTGGCGGTCGCGGCCTGCCGAGCAAAGCCGAGCCGTGCCCCGCCGTGCCCCGCTCCGCCCGCGGCCGGGCCATGGCGGGGCCGCAGCTGGACGCCGAGCTGGCCAAGCGGCTCTTCTTCGAGGGCGCCACCGTCGTCGTGCTGGGCGTGCCCGAGGGCACCGAGTTCGGCATCGACTACAACAGCTGGGCCGTGGGCCCCCGGTTCCGCGGCGTCAAGATGATCCCCCCGGGCGTCCATTTCCTCCACTTCAGCGCGGCCAGGGGCGCCGGCAGCCGGGAGACGGGGCCGCGGGCGGGCTTCTTCCTGAGCCTGCAGCGCCGGGAGGTGCGGGTGCTGCGCTGGGACGCCGGCAGCGAGGCGGTGGACCTGGCGCCCCCGGCCCCGGGGGAGGCCGAAGCCCTCAGGGAGAACCTGCAGGAGATGGACAGGTTCCTCGGGCCCTACCCTTACGAGACCCTGAAGAAATGGATTTCCCTCAGCAGCTTCATCAGCGAGCCGGTGATGAGGAAGCTGCAGCCGGAGAGCGGGCAGATCACCGCCTTCTCCGAAGTGCTCCCGGTTGCGGCAGGGAAGCGCCCCGAGGACCGCGCGGGGCAGAACCGGCCCCCGTACGACACGGGGTGCAAGAGCTATGCCGAGGGCATGGCACGGCTTCCCGAGATGAAGCCGAGGGCTGGCACCGAGATCCGATTCACGGAGCTGCCGAAGCAGATGTACCCCGATGGAGCTACTCCAGAGGAGATAACCAGGCACAGCATGGACCTTAGCTACGCTCTAGAAAAAGTGATTGACCAGCGATATGCCAGCCGGCCTCAGGATTTGCTCGGTGAGTACAGAGTATCCCGCTTAGGCACTTACAAAAAATGAAGTCGTCTCAATGTAAAAATGAGAGCCCCAGCACGAAGCCTTAAGTTGTTGCATGGACCTTGTTCACGTGTGCCCTTTTAACTGTGTGACTGCGCGGGATGGAGGAGGTTTGGGGGGGCTGCAGTCTCTGCAGGGCCTGTACTATCAGCAATGGTACCGGGGTGTGAGTGCTCGCATTCATAGTGTCTGTAGCTGCTGATTGCCACGTTTGCTTCTCTTGCTCCTGGGTGCTGCACTAATACATTTAGAGCCTGGATTGCCTCCCATTAAGTCAAAAGCATCCACCGCAGCTGGCTGTGGTTGGGGGGCACTGCAGATCCCCCCCGGCAAGCAGGCACAGCATGCTGCTGCTGGTGCGCGGGTACCAGCCTGGCAATTTGACTATGAAATGATTTGAGGACAGAGCCAGCAGGGTCCTGGGAGCATTGAACAGGGCTGAACATTGCAGTTCTCAGATTCTTGTCCCCTTCCTGGTGGTGCGCTGGTATCGGTTCACCAACAGGCACCAGCAGGGAGGCACGTGGTGCACCTGTACTGGAGCTGCGCCTCCTGGTCACAGCGCTGTAATTACTGGCTAGCCTTCTCTGACAGCTTGTGATACAAATAAATGTCAAGTCTGTGGCAGTCCCGGGGGTGCGTTCAGTGGCAGCATGGACAAAGGACATGAGACAGAGCGTCAGGATTGCTGAGCTTTGGAGTAAGCCTTTGTTTTTCCCTTCATCCATCTTTTCTATATTAGTGTTATATAGTTCATTCTTTATCAAAATTGTTGTAGACAGATTACATCAGAGCTGATTACATCATCATATGTTAAGTTTCCCAGAGCCCTGGGAAATGGAGACACCATTTTTCTGGCTGATGCTAGGCATCCAGTGAGACCATGTCCTGGCTCTTAATTCAATGATCGAAAAATATCCATTAATGCACGGCTCACCTCTTCCAGTATTCCAGCACCCTTCTGCTCAGAGGCATTTGCACTCCTGTATGGCTTTAGAAACCCAGGCGCAGGAGGAACAAATGCTCGCAGAGTACCAGCCGTGTCTGTTTTTATAATCATGTATCCTGAGTGGTCTTAAGAACATGGACGACACTGGAAGTCCTAAGGTAGCTCTGTACTCTGATTCCCAGCAAAGTCACTCTCCATAGACGATCATTTGAGTTACAACGAGCTCTGCACAGTTATGCTAAAGCTGAAGAGCAGAGCATTAGGAAATAGCATTTGGAGTATCGATTGCTGTTAGCAGAATCGCTTGGTGGGCAGAATGTTGTTTATATGCAGAAGTTAAACCCAGCATCTGTGCAGTCATTTACAAAGCTTTTAAGGGGACGTGTACTTTGGATATGCTTTAACTTATGTAGGTTTTATTTTGTTTTCCTTGATATGTGCAGCTGAGTTGCAGTTTGCTTTTATCTGCTTCCTGATTGGGAACGTATATGATGCATTTGAACACTGGAAAAGACTCTTAAATATTCTGTGCCGTTCTGAAGTTGCCGTTGGAAAGTATCAAGACCTTTACACCAATCTCATCTTTGTGCTGTATCACCAGCTCAATGAAATCCCATCTGATTTTTTTGTGGACATCGTCTCCCAGGACAACTTTTTAACCAGCACCTTACAGGTACGTCTGTGACTATCCCTTGAAAAATGGGAGCGGGAGGAGAGGGCTTACAGGACATCAGAGCAAATTCAGGGAGAAGCTTCCAGAGGAAGTAAGCTGCCGGTGAGCTCCGTCAAAGATAGGGAACGTGTGTTCTCTAAGGACACCTATGTTTTCTTTTACTTTTTCCCTGTTTTATTTACACAGAAATGCCACTTGCTTGTCATCCCCGAGCTTGATCTGATGATGAGTTTAAAGTATTGATCTTTTGCCTAGAAGAGTTTAATGTATTATCAATTTGAGTTAGTCCACATGCACAGAGGCCAGAAAAGTGAGGCAGTGAGGTGAAAGGCAAATGAAGATAGCTACAACACAGACTGGGGACTGTGTCTGTTTTGTTGTTTTCCTTGCAAATAATGCTGGAAGTCACCTGGTACATTAGCACAGTTTTAGAGTTCTGGAGCGGCTCATCTAATACAACTGGATTGTACCAGCATACTTTTTCTAAAAATGATTCGAGCTTTTAGCTGCATTAAGCTGAACAACTGTGAGAGAGGCTGAGCAAGTGCAAGGTGATGTCTGTTGATATTTTTTAATGTATTTATTTTTTAGATTTTCTTCCCCCAAATACCATTCATTTAAAGAAAAGGAAAGAAAAAAAAGTGTAGCATAAAAGACTGATGATGATAATTTTTGGTCAGCTTGAATGGTATGCTTAGCATGCAGATAAGTTGAAGTTAAAACTTATTGAGCTTAGGGCATTGATAGTATTTAAGAGGCCTTGCCATTCCTGCTAGCCTTATACAAAGGTGAAGGTTTCCTAGAATCAAATTCTTATTCATAGGAAATCTATGGTTAGTCCAAAATGTAGAAATACTCTTCTATACTGAGGTGGGCCTGAGCAAACCTATAAACCAGCAGCAGTAAAGCCACTTAACTTCCACTCACTTTAACCGTGCGAACAGATCAGCAAGTAGACAGAAATTTTATATCTAAGAAAAACTTAGATTTTAAAAAAAAAAAAGCCATAACCAAATACACTGGTAAAACTCAGCAATAGAAACTTAATCCCAGCAGGAACCAGTAGTAAGTTATGTTAGAGATGCTTGTGGCAAATTGGTATTGCATTCTCCTTTCTCAGGGAATGGCTTCTTTTCTCTAGCTGTAACTCCAAGATCCTGCTGTACATTTTGGGGGGTGGGGGGGAGGAATAGGTGTTAGTTTTTA
Source organism: Anser anser (assembly GCF_964211835.1). Lineage (NCBI taxonomy): Eukaryota > Metazoa > Chordata > Aves > Anseriformes > Anatidae > Anser > Anser anser. Next base: position 16,124,892 of record NC_139737.1, on the reverse strand, counting down.
ACTTGCTGGGTAAAGTGATATGGAAGCATCGCTTTAATCAAGTGACTGACTTCACTTGACCCCACTAGAATTTTTAAGAATTCAGATTTACAAAATTCTTGTGTGTGTGTTTTTTTCCTATTTTATTTTATTTTTGTTGGTGTTTTTTTTCCATCCCGTTACAGCACTGGAAAATCTGCCTCTATTTGCAGCATACTCACCGAGCAACGCTTAGCCCTGTGAAGTTACAGCAGTAGAAGGAATGTGTCAACCAGCCATTCTTTCCATCTGATGGAAATTTTGGAAACATTCTGTCTTGCTGGTTCTCTTTCCTTTTTGGGCACCTGAGTATTGCATGCCCTGCGATTTCATCCGTCTTTGCTTTTTATGTAAGCTGATGCCCTTAGCGTGGCTGTGTTGGCTTCAGTGATCACCGTTAATCCCTAGCAGGAGTCACCACACTCTTAGTAATGAAAAAGAAATTTGCCTTACGGTTGAACTGAGCCTCTTCTTGCTAAGAGTCCTCTGCGTCCCTGCTCCTGTGGGATTTCACGGATGTGCTGAAACAGTGCCAGGGACTTGTGTTACCCATTCTCTTGGTGTGCACAGTCATCAGCGTTAACAGCCTTACCTGGATGTGGGCAGGTGGATGGAAGTGCCAAATGGGAGAGGCTGGGGGGTGTTATCTGTGTGTTCAGCTTTGAGTGCAGCGATTTTATCTTTAGAGTTTGATCTAAAGCAGGAAGAGTGCAGAATAACCTCCATTGAGTATTGCAACCCTGACAGTGTTCAAAGAAAGAAAGATTGATGAAATAAGTAGTTTAATGTGCAATTCGTTGAGGAGAAGTGGGAGGTATAATCTTTTAATCTTTTTTGTCGTAGCGGTCTTTCTGTGTAAGGGAGCTGTGTTACCACGAGTTAGTTTTACACTACAACAATCAGGGAATGGGCAAATGATCATAAGCAAAGCAACAAACTTTGCCGTTCATTGTCAGTGTTTTATGCAGCTGTCAGTGGGTCTCTTCCAAGTAAGAATTTGTTTTTTTCCCCAAGCAGTTTTTCCTTCAGTTCCATTGTGCGATGAAATTTTTCTTTGACTTTGAAATATAAATTTCTTCCTATGGAAATGAACTCTGGACCACACGTTCGGTGTAGGATCAGAAGTGGGCTGATGTGAGATGGGATTTCGGGCTAAATGCCCTGTTTAATCATACACAGGTACTTTAACTCGTAAAATGCCAACAGAAGGCTGTGAATTTATGAAAAGTTTATAGATTTGTGCGTGTTTGAATGGTGGAGAGGAGCCACCCTCAAAGGTTATTCCAGATTTCAGTGCCCTGTGCTGAAATGTATAGCTGTGCTTGGAATAACTGGACTTTTTCAAGAGAGCTCCCATTCCTTTCTTACCTTCAAGGCATTTTGTTGCATTTCCTCTATGTTTCCTAAGGTGTTGATTATACAATATTGCAGAAATATGCGGGGAGATCTCGTGGTCCATCCAACCGTGAAAAAAATGGGTATAATTACCTGTTGGCCTTGTTGATTCATGCTGTAAAATTGCATATGTGGCAGATAAAAATTCAGTCTCTTTTTTTTTTTTACCCTCCTGCTCTGCCAGAGGGGTTTTTTTGCTCACAGTTAAGCATATTTCAGAATTCTGCAATACATATTTAATAACACATATATACGTTTGCTTGAAACAAAGTTTCAGTTTCCTCAGTGCAAATATTTCTAAGGCTAACTGAGTGGAATACAAGCAGAACGTCTGTCTGTCTTGGCTGTGGGATGAGAGACAAAGTGCAGGCTTTGCACTTAGGTTGCCCCAAAGCTGGTTTCCAGGATGTCTGATCCTTTTCCAGTGGACCTAACTTTAAACTTCACCTGGTACACACTGTTGATGATGCACAGTTTGTGCCACAGCTGAGTTCTTACTGACATTTACTCTGTTCTTTCAGGTGTTTTTTTCCTACACATGCAATGCTGCCGTTGAAAGGACCCTGAGGAAAAAGGCTGAAAAATTCAAGGCTCACCTAACGAAGAAATTTAAGTGGGACTTTGAGGCAGAGCCTGATGACTGTGCTCCTGTAGTGGTAGAATTTCCTGAGGGTGTGCAGGTGGACTAAGCAAATCACCCACTTAAAAACAGCTTTTTTAAAGAACTTTTTCTCTACACCCTCTTTAACTTTTCCAGCTTCCTAAAGTCTGTTTCTGCAGCTAATTCCTCTTTATGCTGTAGAAACAGATGTAGAAAACACGGAAGGAGGAAGGATTCGTCACCTCATGAGAAGATCAGAGTTACTGGAGCTGTTTGAATATAGTCGTATGGATGCTTTGGACACTTTGTTTCTGTTTTCTAGCTCTTCTGCAGCAACTTCTCATTCTGTACTGAACCAACTTCTAGATCCTTGGTCTCTTCTGTCCTCCTGGACCGGAGGTCACACCCAATTCAGACAGAAACTGCATTTAACGCTTGGAGCCTTTACCGATCCTGTTTGATGTCTCAGGAGTGAGGAGTGGATGCCCACAGTAGGTCATCACAGCTTTTTGCAGCCTGAGCCCAAACTGTGAATGGAGAACTTCTGCTTTTCTAGGCTTGAATTACAGGAATATAACCTGAACTGTTTCAAAACTGTTGGAGACTTATGCTGCTTACTGTGATTTGTTCCCCTGTTGTGGTGGAGGACTCAAAGCCACAGCAGAATTCAGGCCCATTTTATACCACTTTTATACCGCTAATACTGAGATAGATTTTCTTCTAATTCTGTTGAAGCTTTTGTATTTACTGCAGATGCTCTGTTTAGCATCAAAGAATGTTAACAAAGAATGTTAAAAGTTTGATAATTAGAAATATAATGACTGGACAATAGTCACACAGGTTGGAACAGAGGAGAGCCAGTTTGAGATAAAAGGTCAGACTTTCACGTGAACTGGACACTTCTGCTTTGTTGTGAACAGAAATCTCAAGTGCTTTCACAGGTGCCCAAGGTAGGCTGTAAGAAAATTCTGTGGGGCTCATTCAGAGCTGCACAAGGATTTAGTCTTGTAACTTGCTTGTTACTTTCTTAGCTGTTAGACTCCTTCAGGTATTTGTATGCATGTCTAACAAGATAACATGCTTGTTAGTCTGTAACATTTAAAATAAATTTTACTCTCTTGGCCTTGCCTACAGAAAACATCTGTACAAATTTTTTATGAGTTATTTAGCCCAAGCTTTTAGTATTATGACACTGGCCTGTCCCTCGCATTGGGATGTCCAGTGTCCCCAGAAGTAGCATCACAACGGTATCCGTGGCATCAAAGGACAACTCATAGTGTAATGGTACATGGCATGATGCAGAGATGTTCTGGGAAGGGGGTATGTGGTGGTATAATCAGGAACTTACCACAGGAATCAGCTGTCAGAAGCCTTCGTGTGCTGCTTCATTACCATTTCCTCACTTTCCTCGTGGGCTTCAAACTCCATTACTCTGTTGTCTTTATTTATCCATTTTAAATAGACTCAGTATTGACCGAAGGCTCTTAGGGGAGGTTACTCCGATTTGGTGAGTGTTTTGTTCTTAAATCTTTCTTTACATGCTTTTTTGTCCTTGAGATCTTGTATACTGTATGACTGTGCTCTTCTCCTGCCTTGCTCTTTGTTTGCTTATATCCACAGGGAGTACTGTCTTCGCAGTTGCCATTTGGACAAATAATTTGTAAGGAGTGTTCCCAGATTTGATGAAAGATGCCTTTCAGTTTGTTGGCTCTTTGCACCAACCTGATGACTGGTTCTGTTGCTTTGGAGCAGAACAGCGGTTACTGATGCAAGGAAGCAGCAAAGGTAGCATGGAGCCCGGGGGCCTTCCTGTGGGGAAGGGAACCAGGAGGATTAGCGCTCTGGTTTTCCTGGCTCAAAACCAGCCTGTCCCAGCAGTCTCAGTGACTCTCAGCAGGCTGTCCTGGCACTGCTCCCACTCGTTTGATGGATAGGTTACTCTGAGCGTGTCTTAGGCAATTAATTATCGGTTTTTGTTTTTGAGACTTAACAAAATATGTAAGAGCCAGATTCCTATAATGAACTACACTGTTAGCGACCAAGAACAGAAAATGTAATTGTCCTTCCATTGTGCTTTTTTTTTATTTTTTCTTTTTGCAAGGTTGTAATAGGGAGAGGTAATATCTTTAATTAGACCCACAAAGCAGGTGGGGAAGAAATAGGCCTTTGGGGACACTGTTGTTAGATGTGGAACAGAAGCAGTGAACGTTCAGCTAAATACAGGTTGAGGTCAGGTGCTCAGAATTCACCTCTGTTATGTGAATCAGTTGCATACGTGAGGGGAAGAGGGAAGCTGGCACATACAAAGCAACATATGTTGGTTGTTGGCAAGGGGAGGGGGGTCGTAAATCTGGGAGGGGAAAGAGGAAGGCTGTTATTCTTGTCGAAGTCAGCAGGAAGGAGGATATAAAAGGAAAGTTGTAACGTGTAGTGGAAGAAATATTTTCTTGCCTTTATATAGCCTGAGGTGATCTGTTGCTATGATAACGCTACCCCTTCTTTCCAGCTAAGACAGATATAATAATCTGGAAGCAAAAGAGAGATTTGTGTGTGTGTGTGTGTAAATATACATTACTGCAAGCTAATGAAGTGTAAGAGGTGATGTCTGCAACACTGAGTCAGCAACGAATTAGGGTCAGGCTGAGCAGCTTCTGGTGCATTGTGAAATAGCACTGATGTGTGAGGTATGTTGGCTTTCTGTTTATGTGGAGAGTTGTCCAGCTGCCAGAGTTGTGCAAATGAGGCAAACTGGTATTGTTTCAGTCCTGTGACTTGTGCTTGCACTGCAAATTGTCTTGAAGCTTGGACTCTGCCCAGTACTGGGCGAGGCTAATCACTTACGGATCTACAATGGCATGAGCTGACCACTGGATACCCTGAAGATGCACTGCAGACCACGTCTACAATGCAAAGCTCACTGTGATTACACTCAACCCTGAGAGCCACCATTCTGTTTTTTTTCACTTTACTCATAGGCTCAGCAACGTTAGCCAAACCAGAGTTTTGAGACTCGGTGATATTTGTTCTGTTTGTGATGGCCTCTGTTCTCCTGCACCACACTGAAGAGAGTTGCTCCTGTTTCATCGACCCTGCAAATTCAAAGATGTGAAATGATCTAGCTGGGGCTGGAGAAAGCTGCCCTCCCATCCCAGTGCTGTGGCACATCCTTATTTCATTGGGAAAAGGAATGGCCCAACCTGCCCTGCCAGTTACTGCTGCTTCCTTTGCCATTTGACCTCCATCTTTCCTGCTGTCAAAAAGGCAGATGGACCATTTCCATCTGTTTTCAGGTGGGCTGCTGCTGATGACTTCATTGTGTCACCAGTGAACATCCACAGTGTAGTTTCGCAGTTTAAGTTGTTTTCACATGGGAACTATCTCACCAGTGTTTTAGCTCCTGTGACAGCAATGCTTGCAGACCTCGAACAGCACCAAGGCCATACAGTGTTAACGGTGTGCAGACAGGTAGAGGCGTTTTTGTCTTCTCAGTGCAAACTGAAGATGAAACTGAGCAGATGCAGAAGCTGTAGAAAGCGATCACTGACACTGCATAGCTTGTTAGTACTGTGTTTTTAACAATCTTAAGTGAGCTTAGGGTTGTTTATTATTTGAAACAGCAACTCTTCCTCAGTCCTTTTTATACTGCTTAATGGTGAGTTGAATTTTTAGTTCTTTTCTGAATGGTCTCTTATGCTAACTCAAGCTTTTCTGTGTATGTCTTATTTCGGTTAAAATCTTTTCTGTTTTTATTAGGCTATTCTATTGTTTGTAAGTGTTGTACCCTTATTTTTCTAATCCAAAAATAACAAACGATAGATACCCATTTGTCATTTGTGCCTCTAGCAATTAGGAGGAGAGAGAGATTTTTGTGTATCTTGACATACATCACCTTTGTTTGGAGCAACGTTTATTTCTGCTACTGCTCAGGTGCACCTTTGACAGCTGGACAAAGAAAATGTCAGCTGCTGTTGATGGAGCTGTTGGCACTGAGCTTCTGGAATATGGAAAGAGATGAAACAGAATGTCTTGATCCTTTCCTCTGAAAAAGGAAATAACCTTCCCCTGATACCGCTGTGCTTTGTCCAGCAAAGCTATGGCAGTGGTTTATTCTGCAGCCCTGTTACTATAAAAGGGATGTGCTGTGAATGGCCATTCCTTCACGATGTGGTCAGCTACTTCATAGCTATTTCTGCTCCCCCTCAGAGAATGTACACCTCCCGTCTTCACTGCGTGCAGGCTGCTGAGCAGACTGGGAGCCTGTCCCACTGAGGTAAGTGTTGTACAGGCCACAGAGTGGAGCTGAAGTACAGCTGGGAGGATGCTCCAACCAGCGTGGCCGAGCCTGTAATTAATGCAGAGGAGTCATTGACTCTGCGGGGGCCACTTTAAGAGAGCATAAATGAGCTGCCAGGCAGCCTTACTACAAATAAATAAACTAAGTCTAAATGGGTTAATCAATAGGAGGAAAAATCCATATACACAGACTTTCAGAGCCACTGTTTTGGATTCATTGGGTGTGCTTCATCTGGCTCCGAGGGCTTTGCAATTTCAGGAGGAACATGCTGCTGTCAGGGCGCAGCAGTTGGTGCAGAAGTGGGTCGTGCAGCTGTAGCACTGGGGCAAGGTCCAGACCTTGCAGGCCTCCAGCAGAGCTTGGCTTACGCTCCCAGCAGCGCTGGTCAGCTGCAGTTTGGAGGGCCCCAGGGGTTTAAGCGAGAAGGCTGTGCTAGACTCGCGGCATGTTGGTAAGCCCCTGCCATGCCTCAACTTTGGGCAGGGAAGAAGTGAGGTGGAGAAAGAATCACACAAGGGTTAATTGTTCGTCTCAGGCCCATTTGTAGGGATGTGACAGCTGTGCTGGTGGCCTGGCTGGCCATTCCCATGTCCTGCACCTCCTCCAGCAAACGGGATGTGGATCTGAAGTGCAGAGAAACTTCCCAAATTTCACATCTCCAGAGCCTTAACACTTGAATTTTTTCCCCATCTGCTTGTGAGCCTGCAGCTCAGTCACAGTGGTACGGGTGCCCTGCAACACTACCCTGCCTAGAGAGAGGCACTAGTTAGCAGGAGCACTCTGCCCCACACCGGCAGTGTCCCTTTGTTCATTTGCTTCTTGCCAGGGTTCCTCATCTTGTAAAAGTCATGTCTCTTCCCACCATAGCCATTAAAAATAATTCAGTAAATCTAATGGGACTTGCGAAGGATGGGTGGTGAAAAATGGGGGCAGTCGGAAGGGAGTGGGTGGGTGTGAGGGGGGGTGCCCCAGGCCTCCTGGGGAGCGGAGGAAGAGGAGCTGCAGCTGGAGATGCTGAAAGCCTCTGTGCTGGGCTGGAGGTGAGGGACAGCCTTTGCCTGGGGCACGTGCAGGACTTGCCAGAACGGGAGGTGGTGTTATCCTGGGCTGCAGTTTTCATCACTTCCTTTCAAAGCTGTATCTAGCAACATCCGATTTATTTAGGAAGCTGAGGTTTATTTTAAAAGCAAAAGTTGCTATTCCTTCCCAGCCCTTGTCACTATGGCTGAATTCTTAAGGATGAGAAGACAGCAAAAAAGTAATTACCATGATTTTTATAAAGCAAGTTTAAACCCTAATACAGATGACAAACTTCAAATTTAAAGGTATTCATAAAAAAAAAAAAAAAAAAGGAAATGGTCATTTGTTTTTAGATTCAAGACTCCCTGATTTCTGTCTACTTGAGGAGCAGCTTTACGGGTGAGAAAGAGCAGGTGGAATCCAGAAAGGCTTTGTCCGGGAGGAGCTGCAGTCTCACAGGAGTCTGCTGTGGTCTGGAAATGAAGGACGTGGAGGATGTTGCTATCAAAAAAGCGAAGTTTGGAGAAGACGTTCCCTCTCAGCATTGAAGTGTAGGCACTGTTTTGTCCTTGCTTTGGAGGTATTGAATGTTGTATGAAATCCTGTGATAAAAGAGCTGCTTCTTCTGCCTGAACGCAGAATTTAGTATTCTTCAGGAATCACGGAACAAGTGCACTTGAGCAAGCAGAGAGATGATGGTGTTTGTTCAGAAAGGATCTCCAAGGAAAATGGATTTCCTTGAGAATCTGACCGGTTTAATCCTTTTTTGATTTTGCTTTTTTTGGGGGGCGGGGGGCTTTTCGTTGGTTGGGTGGTGGTGGTGGTGGTTGTTTTTAAAGATGCTATCTTTGTTTAGATGGAGTTCTGTTAATTGTTTTTGGGAGTCTGTGTTGGGCATCCCAAGCTTACAGAACAACAGTTTTCAGTGAAAGTGAAGGACCTCTGACTGTCTCCATCTTCACAGGTTTGGCACTGGATATTGCAATTCCTGCACGCGTGCTATATGAACAATTTTATTTGGCCAGTCCATCCTTGTGGTTTAGGCACTCAGCAGCTCTGGGTGCTCACATAGCTAGCTAGAGACCATCCTGCTCCGGCCAGTCCAAGGAATTGGTTGTACTGGGAGTTCTTCCACGGAGTGCTCCCGATCACTGGGTGCTGGTGACATATTCTGTGTTTGTGCTGGGCTTCCTGCCATGAAGGCGACGCTCGTGCTGGTGCTGAGGCCTTGCGTTCACATGCTCATCTGGAAGGGGCGGCCTGCTCGTGGAGCCTGCTCGCAGGAGCAACAAACCAGACTTTGCACCAGGCTGTTCTGGGACACCCCGCACTTTGGGGACAGTTGTTCCTTCAAAGCAGAGGCTGACTGTTCCCAGGCACAGGAAGGTGAATTATTCGTTGAATAGGGTTTTCTCAAGGACTTTAAGCATTTACAATGATGTATTTACGTTAATGATTACACCCAGTGCTGCTTGTTGTTCTTTCTCTGTGGGAGCCCTTGTGCCCTGGAGGCTACAGCGCGCTGCTGGTCCCACAGGGGCTGGGAGCTGGCTCCCCCCGAGGGGGTCCCGCTGTGGGGCAGGGCCGCTGGCAGGGCACCCCTGCTGAGGCCCCGAGGGGCAGGGCAGTGGGGAGAGGTGGGGAGGACAGTCCCAGCTATGGTCTCTGGTGAGCTCAGCAGTTCAGCCGATCGGAGGGGAGTCCCGAGGCCTCGCTGACATTGGGGGGGCTCAGCTGGCAAGGGACCTGAGCCCAGGGGTACACCAAAGGGGGCAAGGAGGGCCCTGGTCCCACTGCCCGTTGATGCCCGTGGGCCTGCGAGCAGCAGGGACGGACTGGTGGCCATCACATCACTGGGGAGGGGAGACGACACAGGGCTGGGTGCCCTGTGGAACACGTCCTGTTTTTGCTAAGTACGGTCCCTTGTCTGATGTTATTCTTGTTTGTTGTTTTTTTTTTGTTGTTGTTTAAAAAAAAAAAACAAAAAACAGCCACTTTAGAATTTAAAAAACATCACTTGAGAATCTGCTGATCATTACTGTGAGCCTTACAAACTGGTGAGAGACCTGCATGCAATCCAGCAGGGACCTGTTAAGCACATCATCCAGCGGTGGTGTGTGACCCCTTGGGGCCTCTTGTGGCTTCATTTCATTAGCAGGGGATCACCAGGGAGGGCTGTGCGTGTGTAGTGTTGCCAGAAGTTCACACTGCCTAAGTGTGTTCATTTAACGGGCTTACTTTCTTAACGAGACCAATAACCAGCGTGATCTAATGTTTGTTTGGGGGCTCTTGTGCCCTTTATTCCTCAGCAGAAGCAGACAGGTCAAGAGTCCTCCACATTAGCAAGATGTTCCGCCTTCCTTTTTATCCACCATTCCCTGCAAAGATTCTTTAACACTCACAAAGAAAATATTATCTTTGATTTACATTTTTTTTCACCTCTTCCTTTGCTTCTTCAGTGACAAAGCACTTATCTGTGCTTCAAAAGGCTGGCCAACTTCTCTTGCCATGTCAGGGGTCCCAGTCCAATTCTAACACGACTGACTCCTTCTGCCTCTCCTGTGCTGCAGTACTGAAAGGAAACTGCAGTTTTTGTCTTCAACCAGCTATAAACCTTTTTTTTTTTTCCATGTTCATCTCAGGTCACTACTCAGTAAATCTCAGGTCACTACTCAGCATCTTTTGGCTGGCTCTGCCTGTGCCACTGCGCAGGTTCCCCAGGCGCTGACTGAGCAGCCTGTGCAGCACACAGTTATGGAGGTGCAGATGCTTGCAGAGCACAGCTGCCAGCCCAAGTTACCTCTGGACCTTACCCTGGCTACTGCAGATGCCTCTCAAAACCTTCTCTCTCCCTCTTGTTGCATGGTGGGTGAGCTCAAACCTGCGTTGTGTCGGCTCTTGCAGTGAAGGATGGAGGTGCTATAGAGAGGCATGCCTGGGATGAGACCTGTGGCTCTGCAAGAGCTCAGCATCTGCAGCCAGCCCTCTATTCTCTGAACACACACTGAACGCACTGGTGAGCACCTGTGCAAGGGGGTCTGGGGGGAGCTGCCACCCGTGGGGGACCCGTGCTGGAGCAGTTTGCTCCTGGGGGATGGACCCCGTGGTACGGAGCCATGTGGGAGCAGTTCTGGAAGAGCTGCTGCCTGTGGTCAGTCCCTGCAGGCTCAGTTCGGGAAGGACGGCATCCCGTGGGAGGGACCCCATGGGGAGCAGGGGCAGCGAGTGACCGAGAAGGAGCAGCAACTGAAGAAGTGCTGCTGACTGACTGCAGCCCCCATTCCCCATTCCTCTGCAACACTCAGGGGAGAGGAGGTGAAAGAGGGTGGGTGGTGGGAAGGTGTTTATAGTTTGCATTGAGTTCTTGCTGCTCTAGTCTGTTATCAGTAGGCAATAAATTATATTAATCTCATTTATTGCTGAGTCTGTTTTGCCTGTAATTGGTGAGTGATCTCCCCATCCTTATCTTAACCCGTGAGCTTTTTCATCTTATTTCCTCCCCCTGTCCTTTTGAGGAGAAGTGAGAGAGTAGCCTGGTGGTGCTTAGCTACCCCTTGGTGTTAAACCACCACAGGTGCAGCAATCCTTCCCTGTGTCCTGGTGGTTGAATCACCCTTTTGCTGGGTAGCAATTTCCCCGGGGCCAGCAGTGCTTCCACCCCTGGACTTGTTCCCCCCATGGTGATTCTCCATGCAGCTGGCAAGTGCTAGTGTATTGGTAATGAAAGCTTCAAGAAATATTCTCTCTGTATTCTTATGAGCAAGAGGAACTAGTGTGGAGGACAACAGGAGCTTGCTGCTGAGGTTACTGAGGCTTTGCAGCAGCTGCAGTGCCTGGCCTGAAGGGAAGTAACCGGGATCAGAATAACTCACTGTAGCTAGAGGCAAGAGGGCTGGTCCTGCCTTTCTCCAAACTGCTCTGACCTCGGATTGTGGGTCTGTTCCATCCATGGATGACAGCCAGTGACCCCCAGCTTTGTTTCTTCTCTCTGCGTGTTCCCTCTCTCACAGATTTTTCTCTTTGGGCAGATATTTTCTCCCAGGCAAGTGACAAGCTGCTCACAAGAAGGTCAGACGCAGGGAGCCACACATCTCATTAGCACTGACGGCAGAGCCCAGCTGCTCTGTGCACAGGCGCCCCGTGTCACCTGAATGCTGGCCCAGCATTGTCACTGGAGCACTGCTCCCCCGACCCTCCCTGTGCAGGAGGGTGCAGGGGTCCCGCATTGCCAGACTCAGAGCTTCACATGGCCAATGTGGGGCTTCGGTCTTTCCCTGAAATGAAGCCTGTGCCACGTGTTCAGCGACCGCCAGGTGCTGCAGCTACGGGGCTGGTGTTCGGGGTGATGTGGGTGGGAAGGGGCAGTGTGGATGGCTGTCACCAGATGTCTCTGTCTCTTTGGGGACCTTCCGGAAGGCTCACACCCTAGCTGCAGGAGATGGCCATTTCTGTGTCAGTTCCTTTCACTTGACCTGGACCTGGAATCTCGCTCTGAGAAGAAGAAAGCTGGCTGTGTTTTACAGCCTTTCTCTTTGACCAGTGTGTTTTCCCTCTGGTTATAGATGTCTCTGGACTGTCTCCTGCAGACCTGTGCTGGGCTAAGTGCTGTACACCTGCAGATGTTATCCACCCGTCTGGGGCTGGCAGGCTGCAGCTGAGGAGAGGGCTCTGGCACCGTATGCATGGCTGTGCAGGCTGTAGTAACAGTCTTGCTGAATCTTTATACCTCAGCACCAAACGAACAGGCCTAAATTGATGTAGGAAGGCAGAGATGAAGATGCTATTGAGCATCCTTGTGCTGGCACATCTGCTGGTGGCTGGTACAGCAGCTCCCTTTGGTAAAACCCAAGGTTCTCTGTGCTCCTCTGATTGGCATGGCACAGGCTGCTGAGGAGGACGGGTTTGTGCATGGCTTTGTACAGCCCACAGGCAGAACCTGCAACATCCCTGGCCATGAAAGAGAGTACATCCTGGCTTTGTACATCCGGTTCTCAGGCAGCCAAAGGCCCTCCTCCAGCCTGAGCCTGGATGGGAGCAGAGGTTCAAGGTGCAGAGATGGCATTAAGCATTAATTAAGCAATTAATTAATTAATTAATTAATTAAGCAATGCTTTCTCCAGAGCTGTGGCTTGCAGAGAAGGGCAAGGAATGCTCTTGCCCTGAATAAGGTTTCCAGCAAACCACCTACTGGCAGTCCCTGTCAGGGTGTTTGGCATTGTTTCCCTGGGGAATTTCTGCCTTTGCCTGGCACCAAGAGAAACCTTGAGAGAGGTTTGGCTCTCATGGAAGTTGACAGCTTCAAAGGGAGAGTTACATGCTCTGAGGAAATGGCTCTTGTAGTGAGCGTGGTCTGGTGGGGAGACTGCTGAACTGCGGTTCCTCCTGCACTTCCCCAGCAGATGTCTATGCACCCAAGTACTGCCACTACAGCACCTTATGAGCTTGTTGATGAAGGAGGACCCAACGGAGGGTCCTATGAGCCTTGTGCTGTTGACCACATCAGGCCACATCCAGTTTGCTGCTGTGTTACAACCCCATGCCTCATGTGTGAGACCATGGAGCACCCATCTGCTCTTCCCAGGCTGCTGTGGACTGCTCCAAGCGAAAGCATCATGTTAACACTGGGCAGTTGCCTCCCACACTCGACAAGCAGGATGTATCCGCACTTTAGCAGAGGAGCTCACTGGTGCAGGGTGGTTGTGTACACAGCATATGGGGATACTGAATGCCAAAGGCTTCAGAGCTTCCTGTTGCACTGAAAACAGCAGCTCTGCAGAGCAGTGTGTGTGTGCAGCCCCTTGCAGAGCAAGCCCTCTCCTGCTGGCAGTGCCCTGGCGTGGGGCAGGGGCTGGGCAGGGAGCTAGTGTTTTGTAGGAAGTGTTCAGATGAGATGGCAGCTACCTTTCTGTCCCAGCTCCATGCTCAGCTCCTCCTTCTTCTTTGCAGCTGCAAGCCTCAGCCAAAGTTGCATCTGGCTACAGGGCAAAGCTGGTACCCAGCTGTCTGTCCACGGGGCAGTTGATAGTGCCGAGGTACACAGCATGACATGACAAGGGCCCCCAGGCACACTCAGCACCATTGTGGCACTGGGGTGCAGGAGGGAGCAGCTGGTAGCTGAGGGCTGAGGCTGGTGGTCAAGCCCTGACATCTGCCTCACCCCTCAGCCCAGGCATGCTCGTAGCCCGAGGCACCTCTGCTGGGGCTCCATCCCCTGCCGCCTGGTGCTGGGAGGCTGCATGCTGGTTCAGCAGCCATGCTCACCTGCCTTGTGCAGCGGGAGAACAGTGGGTGTCCCCGTCCCACGTGTAGCAGCCCCGGGTGCAGAGGCATTGAGGAATGGGTAATCACTGTGCTCTGTAAAAAGAAGCAAATGGAAAGAACTTCTGCAGAGAATGTAAGCTCCTGGGGAAGAAATAGTTGCACTGCTCTAACCACACCATGGGTGGCCGTCGTGTACCAATTGATCCCTTCCTTCCCAGTGACCAAGGGCAGGGCAGCCCAGGGCTGCTGCTGGGGGTACACACATCCCTTTCCACCATGAGGCCAGAATGGGGATCTCCTGCCCCTCTTACCCCTGTGCCAGGCTGCCTGGGATGGACAGCTGTTCTCAGGAGGTCTCCAAGGGATCCCAGCATTTGGAGGATTTCAGCTCTGGGTGACTCTGGTCCTCAACTGCCTCCAGCAGCTCCCATGCCCTCCGCTGGCCATGCATCAGCCTGGTGCAGCTCACATGGGCCTGCCAGTGCTTCCCCATCCCTCTGCTCTGTCTGTCTGTCTCCCACTCAGCCAGAACCTCAGTGTGATCCCAGGGCCTTCAGTGGGTGTTACTGGCTGTGCCCTTGCTCTGCAGTGACAAGACTGACGGGGAGAAGTGTGGGGATGGTGGTGTGTGCCTGTGTCTCGGTAGCACCATGTCTGAGAAACCAGAAAGGCATGGGGAAGAGGTGGGAGCTGGGGTAGACAGAGCTGCTGCAAGTGCTCCATCACCTTGAAAGCATTCTTCCACTCAGCATCTGATTTACTCATGTTGTAAAGATCAGAACTATGAAAAGAGATTTGAAACAACTGGGCAAATACAGTAATATATCTGCAACCTCTGGCTCAGGAAATGACCCAAATCTGTCTGACCAGGGAGAATCTAGGTGGTACCCATGCTCTGGGTCCTTGCAGAGAGGAGTCTGTGGGGTCTGCAGCTGACAGTGATAAGCCCTTGTCTTAAACTACTGGCTGTGCCCATGGGAACTAGTTGAAAAGTAGGGCTGCTTCTTGAGCTGGCTTGTCCACTTTGGACTAAACAGATTCTTCTAGATGTGTCAGTCCCACATGTGCCTGTCCATCCTCTCTTCATTTTCTGCTGCTTAATCATCTCTTGATGCCCTTCATCACAGCCTTCTCTTATCTGGAGGAGCACCTGGGAAGAAAGAAAAAAAAAAAAAAAGGATCTGGAATCCTTGTCGCTGAGGTCAGGGACTGCCTGGCCAAAGGGGTTGTGCTCAAAATGTGGCACTTGATGCTGATGCACTGGTGGGGATGAAGGTGAGCAGTGGAGGACAGGCTGTGGCTCTCAGAGTGCTCCCTGCCCACATGTTGCCAAACATGTTTGAGGAGGGGCTGGTCCTCCTAAGCTTTGAAGATCTTTCTGTGTCTGCCCATCCTTATTGTGGGTCAAGCAAGGAGGGAACTCCAGGGCCCTGACGTGGCCTCCTGACTCCAGCAAAGCAATGAGGTGCTCCTGCAATGTTTTGCTCTCCATATGGAGTGTCCTGGTTCTGGTCCCTTGCAGCTGCTCATTGGGGATATTGCGGTAAGGTGACAAAGACCCCAGGGGCCAGGGGTAAGGGTAGAAGGTCTGGGAAACACAGCTAAGGCTTCTCCCAGTTATTGCCACATTGTCAGGCTAAGAGAAAAGATTTGTACTAGGGGAATAAATGAGGCTGTGGAGTTTGGGAACTGGAAGAAAATGAGCAGAGGAAGTACTGGGAGCTCAGGGCGGTGGGTGAGCAGGGGCTACCTGGCCGTGAACTCATGCTCCTTGCAGCAAGCTGGGCAGGCAGCTGTGAAATGGCAGTATGCAACACGAGCATCTGCCATTTCCTCTGCTCATCTGGAAGAGTGCAGCTTTCAGGGGGAGCTCCAGAAAGCAGCCGATGGCCTCCCTGTCCTGGTGAAGGCATGTCAAGCCAAGCTGCTGCCACAGGCCGTGGGGCTATCACAGCCAAGAGTGGAAGGGAAAAGAGCAGTTGGAAGCCTTGCAGCACAGCCTTGGTAACCTGGACTGAGTGTCCATGGTAGTGTCTTACCCCGGGCACACAGGCCTGGGGAGCTCGTGCTGTGCAGGGCATTTGGAAGCACTTGGTAGCTGACAGGTACGAGGTGGTGTTGCTCAACTCATTGCAATGCGATTTGTCTGTCTTGTACTGAATGAAGCACAAAGCTGCAAGGAGCTTCCTCCCGGGGAGGACACACTGTACCAGAAAATCCTGTGCATGGCCTGATAATGATATGATATGATACAATTTTGGTTCATATGAGCAGCAACAAGAGACAGGAGCAGAATTCAAAGAGCCAAGCACCACAACTGGGAGGGAGCTGTGGGAAGGAGATAGGGAAGAGTAGATCCAGCCTGCGACGGGATAGTTGTGTCTAGCTTAGGACTATGGATCTGTCCATCCCTGGGGGAGGATGGGTGGGCAAAAAATGGCCTTTTCCTTTCCCCTCCACCTGGTAGAGAAAGCCTGACTTTGGCTACTCTGTCACCTTTGCTGGAAGGTGGCAGTGATGGTGTTTGTTTGCCCCTCTTGTCTGGAGTCTGTGCTCCGTTGGCAGAAAGGGATGAGCTCCCCATGTCTGGGAGCATGTTTTCATTTTTGCTTCGGGTTTTGTTTTCTTAATTGGATGAAGCATTTTGACATGCAGCCACCAGTTCTGTGAGCAGGCTGCTGAGGAGACTGGCATGCTCAGGGGAAGCTGGCTAACAATGCAGGGAACTGCACAAAGCTTCACTGGGGGATGCCTCATGCAAATGCATAATGTGCATAATTTACTGGGCCTTTAATATTAATGATCAACCTAGCCTAACCCCTTGTAAAAACAATTAGCAACAAAACTGCCTCTGCAGCTGTGTGGATGTCTTGTTCTTCCAAAGGCAGCAGTGGGGCTTTTCCTCCTCTGCTCCGTTTTGCCACTTGTACTTCTTCCCAGGTCCTCCCCTTGGAGCAGGAAAAGGAAAGAAAGACAGCTTTTAAAAGCGCCACACTGCTCTCCAGGGCCATCAAGGAGCTTCTCTTCTATCTCTGAAGATCAGCACAGCCCCAACGATTCCTTGCCCAACCTTTCCTTCCAGACATGGAGAAGATTTCTCAAGTTGTGGCACTATCAAAGTTTAGGAGAGGTTGGCAGTGTGGAAGGAAATGGTTGGAAGGGAGGAGACTGAGGAAAGGATAACACACCATCTGCTTTTCAGCCTGCCTTCATACCCCAAAGGAGGCAGGCAGCCAGCCCAGGCTGCGGCTCACACGCCCCTTGCAGCATATTTATGTGTCTGTACACAAACTGCTAGAAGGGCCTGCAGAGAGCTCTGCTGTACAAAAGCAGGGTTTTGGTGTCTCCCTGTGCTCATGACAACATTTTGCCTCTGTCAGAAGGACTAAAGGTGAAGAACCCACGGCCTCTCAGCACTCCTGCTCTGACCTTCCCTGTCATTTCCTCTCTGCAGACAGCATGGCCTTTTTTTTTTAAAAAAAAAATCTTGAATTGTACAACACCGAGCAAGCCTCCCAGTTTGAGGGGTTGGGGTGCAGGAAATGCCTTCTTCTTTAATAGCTGCACTTAAGCAATCTTTCCTTCTAGAAAATGGGAGACTGAATGGAGAGCATCAACCCATAATGCAGCTTTCCTTCTCCTGCTAATGCTCGGTCGCTAGTGAGGGGGGAAGCACAGGCTCTCAGCTCCTGCCAACCAAGTGATGCACTGTCATTAAAGCTCTGAAGCAGGAAAATGCTTAAGCGTATTTTTGAAGTGCCTTCCAGAGCCTGGAGTGAAATCTCACAGCTGCAGCACAAGGCTGAATCCCACCAGGTGCTTGGAGGAGCTCTCCTAGCCCTGTTCTGTGCCTGTGGGTTGAGAGCCTGTGTGCCTCCTCTCTGGGCCTGGCCAGCCTGGAGATCAGGCTGGGGGCCTGCTCTGCTCACAGGGGCAGGTGGTGGCCCTGGAGCTGTGGGCAGGTGGCTGCATGGTTCGGTCTGGCTTGTGTTTCCCTGGCAAAACTGACCGTGCAATTGGGCTTCTCCATTTGCCTCCTGAAGTTCTGAGACATGGTAGAGGGCACATTTGGACTGGGATGGTCCAACCTGGTGATCTTGCAGAGACGTTTTACCTTTCATTGAAAAAATTAGGACTACCATATGCCTCCCACAACAGGACATCACTGGGATGTGCTGGGGTCCCAGTTCCCACACCTGGTGCCTGGTGGTGATTAAATTCACTAGGTGCTGGAGACACTGCACAAGGCTGGCAGGCCAGCACTGGACCCGAGTGGGAGGTCCGCTGGGGTGCTGGGGGCTGCAGCAAGCCCAGGCCAAGGCTCTTTGGGGGTCCTGACTCAGAGCTGTATGGCTGCGCTCAAATATTCCTGCTCCTCCCTGCCCTCTTCTGCCCCTTTGGGCACAGCCCTGCTGCCCTGCTCCCTAACCCACAGCTCCAGCCCCCCACAAATGCCCTCACTGCCATGGAGCAGGGCAGGAGAGGAGGGGAGCAGAGACGGGGCCAGCGGGGCACCCCCTTTCTCACCACCCCTGTGCCAATGAGGGAGGAGCACTACTGAGCTGGAAGGCATTGCCTCTCTGCCCAGCGGCCACATTGCTTTGCTCATCTCTTCTCCTCCCTGCTGCTGCCATCATTTGGCTGCTTTTTGTAGATGAAAAGCGGCCTTTAAAATATAGGACAAGGTCACCCTTCCCTTCTCACGCAGCAATAGCAGTTCTGTGCAGCTGTGCTGTGATGCTCAGTAACAGCAGCTTTGCAGAGGCACTGCCTGCAGGTGCCAAGTGCCTGTGGGGACGCAGCCAGCGGTGACACACAGCCATCAGCAAGGGCAAGAGCCGGTGCTGCTGGGGTGCCCTGCTCCTGTCCCACCACTGTGCCCATCCAGGGCAGCATTGTGCTGCTGGCCAGAGGGCTGGGGCTGGCATCCAGCCATGCCGCCGCTGTTTCAGAGCGGGCTTCTTTGCATTGCACATCCCCTACACCCCCACCACCAGCCGTGCTTCAGCACGTGCCATCAGCCATGCTAAAGCCCTGCTGCCCACCCTGCAGTGAAGATGCCCAGTCCTGCCTGGGTGTCTGCACAGCAATGGGACTGTCGGATGGGTTCATGGTTGCTCCTGGGCCGGTGTGAGCTACTGCAGGTGGAAGTTTGTTGCCTTATGAGCAGGAAATGTTGCTTGCTTGCTCCTTCTGGCACTGCCAGTGCTACTGACAGCTCTATATGTTCATGGTGCATCTTGGTGGAGGAAACAGCATGCCAGCAGTCCAACAGGCGTTTGCAGAGCTGATGCCTTGCAGACACAGAGATGTTACCAGAGTCAGGTGGGCATGTTGTGAACATTCATGAACAGTGTCAGAGTGGGACCCACGGGTGCTGTCTGGGAGGGCTCATCGGTGTCCGGCTGTCCTGAGCCCACTTTATTGCACCTTTCTGCTCATTGCTCCTAGACGTTGTCCTCTGAGTCCCTAAGCCCTCCGTGGTCCGGACAGTCAGTATTCCAGCCTGCTTGACCCAAGCTGAAGTGCGCAAATGAACTTCCTTGGGAGCAGTCCAAACCTGGAAGTCATTTGCCCTCCCTCCAAGCATAAAGAGGTTGAATATAAAGAGGCTTATTATCTCAAGGGGAAACAGGACTCTAAGTCAAGGACTCCCAGAAGCAAATGCCGAGCAGTAGCAGCCTTTCTTGATGTGAAGTTTCCTCATGCCTGTCCTTGATGACTTTCCAGGTGGATGCCAGTACTCCCATAGTGCTTTTAATTAATGGAGAATGATAAACCGAATATCCTGGCCAGCACTGTGTCTGTGCAGTGCCCAGGGCTGTGCAAGCTACTGATGGTTGTTCTGTTTCCTTGTGCTGCTGCATTCTGCCAGGATCTAGCTCACTGACTGGAGTGCCTGAGGCCCTCAGAAGAAGGCAAGCTGCTACCCTGGGTCTGGGACCCTCCCGTTCCCCAGGGTGCTGCAGGGCCCTATGGGGAGTGATCCAGAGGTGGAGGAATGGAAGGCCAAGGGCAGCACTGGCCTGGGTGCTCTGTGCACACTTTTACACTGAGCTGTTGGCTGGGTGCCTTCTACCTGCAGACCTTCCATAGCAATCTCTTGGCAAAGAGATGCTATTGCTGGAGAGATGTGGCAGGTTGTCAACCCAAAATAACCAGATGGTGTTGTGCCTCTGAATGGAGGACAAGGTGGACCTGTAGCTCCCAGTGTTCTTGAATTGAGTTGTGTCTGAAGGCCTCCTTTCGACTCTCTGACTGTTAGTGCAAGGCTCAGACATTTTATGCCAGCTCCTTACCCAGGGCAGGACTGGCTCGGTGGCTCCAAAGCACCACAAGAGCCGAGCAGATCCACAGTCACCTCATGGGTGCAGTGCTGGAGGCAGGATAGAGCTGCTACAGGGGTGTACTTGGCCTTCTGGCCAAGCTCAAAAAGCTCTTCTTGTCACAATAGCATGACAGACTATGGTTTTGTTGTCAGGGGCTAATATTGTTCCCAGCCTGATTCCTGAGGGATGGAGTTGCTAGTGCAGCAGACCCTGGTGCCATGTCTGCACATCCCAGAGCTCAGGGCAAAGGGCGAGGTGGGGGTCTAGCTCTTCTGGTGCTGGAGGTTGTGCATGCTGATGACAGCACCCATCTCTTGTGCAGTCAGGTTCCTTCCCGCACATGCAAATCAGATTTGCTGTAACAAAAATACTGGCTCTGCACATCCAGTGTGGCTGTCCTGTTCATGGACCTAAGCCTCTGAGTGGTACCAGGTGAAGCATCCAAAGGGTTGGTCTTTCTTCAGCAGGAACCTCCTGTGCCTGTCTCTGGCTGAGACTGGGAGAAAGGCCCTTTGAGCAGAGCCTGTCTGGGAGCTCATGGAAAAGTCCTAGGGATAACTACCCTTGACAAAGGGCTGTCTAACAGGTTCTTTGCTTTGTGCACTTCTCAACAATGCCTCTTGGTCCTGTGGCCCAAAGGCACTCACTATTTATATCTTTTAAAGAGGAGAATTCTGGATTCAAGATTTATAACTCCATTAGTGTATTTTGTTTATTCACTTACTGAATTATACTGAGGTGTTATAAGTGTCCGTCTACCTTTTCACTAAGGACATAAGCCCACTTGAAAGTGTGCTAATAAACCGCTAGTTTATTAGCTCCCTTGACAGTGCATAAAGCTGTCTTCTGTTAGTGTGCACCATGATGGGTATTGACCACCTGAGCCAGTGGTCTTTGGGTTGTCTTACAGCTTGGGCTGTGAATCTAGCTGTGGAAAGGAAATTATTAGCTTGACCCTTCCCCACCCTCTTGTTATCTCTTGACCAATCTGACTTTGAAAATAACGGGGTTGGACTTGATGATCCTTTTGTGTCCCTTCCAACTTGGGATATTCTATGATTCTAAGATAACAAGTTTGGTGTCATACCAGAGCCTTGGATGGTATTTGTTGTCGCCGTGGAGAGGGAAGGACACATCTTCTTTTGCCTGCTTGTGCTAGGTGTGTCTTTGACACCTCTTAGTCTTGGCAATTGCAAAGAACAGAAGAGGCTTGGAAGATGCCTCTTTGAAACCCTAGTGCTTTCAAAGTGAACATGCTGATCTTTTGCGTGGGGTAGAGCTATACAAAAACGTCTCTCATCCACACTGTGCTCACTGGACTGGTTGCCAGACAATCATAAGGCCAGACTGGGGTGTTTACATCTTCAAAGTCAATGACAAAGTGCTTTCAAGCTCCTGAGCATGCAAGTTCTGAGATCCCATTTGGCACTCAGATCTCTGACTGATATCTATCAGATCTCAAACTGGTGGTACCCAGAAAGACTTGTCTCCTCAGATCCTATCAAACTGGGAGCCATCCACGGGTTAGTCAAAACAGCAGTCTAGCCCTTCATATTAGTATTTTGGGGGTAATCTCCGAAAGCATTATAGATACGTTAGGAACAGCCTTTGGGTTTTTATGGAGCACTACCTGTGGAGCATCTAGTACTTGACATGGCGATGATGTAAACTGGCTCTCCTGAAGGCTTAAGCACTTCTCAAAGACTTAAGCAACTTGTCCATACCTTTGGCTTCAGGCTGAGCTACAGCAGAAAAGAATAGGCAAGATTCAGACTGGGGTCCTGCCTTCACTGTGCTGGAAGCTCTACTCATGCAAGTCCCAAGGGTGCTGATCAAATCCATAACGGAGGTGCAATTGTTTGGTCTTTCAGGCGTGCACTCACAGAGGCTCAGATCACACTGAGTGCGCGTCCTGTCCAGTTACACTGTCCTTACCTACATCTGTTTGGCTGAGTGAATTCCAGATGTCTTCTTTGAGTGATCACAATAGCATTTCACTGGCTGAAGTCTCTAACCCTATCTTTGTTCAAATAAAACCCAATAGTATTCAGGGTTACAGAATCACAGAATCATTTAGGTTGGAAGAGACCTCCAAGATCACCTAGTCCAACCTCTGACCTAACACTAACAAGTCAACCACTAAACCATATCACTAAGCTCTACATCTAAACATCTTTTAAACACCTCCAGGGATGGTGACTCAACCACTTCCCTGGGCAGCCCATGTAGGTTTAGTACCTAGGAAGTGTATTTTGACCGTGCTGACTCATTT
This sequence comes from Anser anser, assembly GCF_964211835.1. Taxonomy (NCBI): domain Eukaryota; kingdom Metazoa; phylum Chordata; class Aves; order Anseriformes; family Anatidae; genus Anser; species Anser anser. The sequence goes on along the minus strand of NC_139737.1, from coordinate 16,102,702 downwards.
ACACAAAACATTCACAACTGTGTGATGTTTACTCTGCTCTCTCATAAGTATAAATGCCACATGGCTCACTAGAGCTTCTTCTTGGTGCTGACAAGTCAAGTCAAGTAGACACAGAAGGGATGAACTGTTCCACACTGCCTCCACCAGGGACTCTGCAAAAGAACTCTGCTGTGAAGTTCAGGCACCATTAAACATCATTATACTTGTCCTAACAGACTGGCAACACGAAAATTTCATGTGGCTTATTGTATTTTAGTAACGCCGGGCAGAGCATGTAAAAAATCTATATCTTGAGAAGGATGAAGGAAGAAATCTGGGCCAGGCCAGGCAGTCAAGAAATACATTGAAACTAGACCAGAATGATTTCAGGCTGGTGATGACCTGTGGGGGATATCCAATTACTCTACCAAAACAATGTGTTTGGTGTTGTTTTTTTTATTTTATTTTGTTTGTTTGTTTGTTTTGCTTTTAAGCATCTATGTGATTTGGGGGCAGGGATTTGGGAAGTAATTGCTTGTTGCAGAAGATTTTAGAAACTCTGACCATTTTATTCCTCTACCTGTGAGGGTGGGGAATGAATCGTAAGAGTTTAAAGGAGACTTGCACTCCTGCCACCATCTCACCAGCACCTCCTGCCTCTAAGGCCTCTCAGATCACTGCAGTGTGCTGTGTTGGTGTTTGCTATGGTAATGCTGGTCCTGAGCCCCGTGGGATATCTGTGGGGTTAGCCCACTCCCATTTGTACTTTTTGGCCTTGTTTCCTATCAGAGCTGTGATGTGCTGGGCTGTGTTTCAGAACTCGTCAGAACTCGGGTGTTATAGATGGGGCAGGACAGAAGCACGTGGAGAAGAGAAGCTGTCTGGGTGTGCAGTTGGCAGTGGTAAATGACCCAAGTGGCAGCAGACATAACCCCCAGGCCAGGGGTTTGCTTTTGGTCCTCCTCCAGAGACTGCTTTTCACTCCTGTGGCCATACCCCACACAGGGGTTGGTGTCCTTGCTGCCAGCATGTTCCCAGCTGAACGCAAGGGCTTTGGGAAGTTCCCAGAAGTGGGACTCAGCTGAAGTCTGAGATTAGCCAAGTTACAGACATGGAAGTTGAGCTGCAACACAGAAATAATTACTGTAGCACTTATTATAATGGCTGCCATTAATTGCAACAGCAGACAACTCAGCACATGCATGTCACTGCAGCTTTGCAGATGATAATTTCCAGATCATTTCCAGATCCTCCTCATTTCCAGGGGTGAGGAGAGGGAGCAGGACACCTGTCTTCCACCCCTGCTCCCAAGGAGACACCAGGTCATGTTCCCCTGTAACAGCCAGGGGTTATACAAAGGATCTCTCCTACAGGTCACACCCCCATTGCAATAGAAGGACAGCAGCACTTGGCATGACCTGGCTTCTCTCTGATCCAGCTCTTGGGATGCCACAGGAAGGTACTTCCATGCTGTAGGCTGGCTTCGCTTGTGGAAGACAGCCTGGTGGCAATCTCTAAAAGCTGACCTCTGGACCCTATGAACTTACACAGTCCCTTACCCATAGCCTGTCACTGGCCCTGACACTATTTTAAGTCTCCCACCACACTGAGCTGCTCTCCTGCTCAGGACACTGGGCTGAAATCCTGGGCTGTGAAACAAATACACTCTTATGGGATGCCTCTGACAGATATTTAGCACTTTAAGTGTAAAGACAAGTTCTCCTTAAGGGCATATGAAGCAAGGGGGTGAGACCTTCTGAGCACAGTATGATCACCAGGGCCTGAGATAGGAGCCTTGAAGTTGGAGAAAGAGGGAAGAGCCTGGGTCACGGGGTGGGCAGAAGGGTTTCCTGCAGCTGGTTCTTCCCTTCATTGTCTCTGACCTCCGTCTCTCTTCTTGCTTATAGGAAGATCCCAAAAAGCATATTCACCAGAATTTTGTTTTCCAAACCTGAGACATAAATAAAAAATTAACATCCCTGGTACAGCAGTGTTTTTCAGCAAAGGCAGCAACACGACTCTCTAGGACTTGCCATGGGTGGGATGGGGATGTGTGGAGGGCAAGAAGCCATCCTGCAGCCTTCTAAGGATGTCTGTGTGCAGGTTTCACTTCTAACCAGCCCAGGCTGCCAGCGTTGCCACCCAAACGATGCATGCAAACCCAGGCATGCTCAAAGGCATCAGCAATTCATGTGTGCAGAGCTGTGCATCCCTGTGCATTTGGAAAGCTGGTCAGTTCTCTTGTAGCTGGGGAGGGGAACAGGGCTTGTATTTGTTGGTGACCTTGGCTATTATTTTGTATAAAGCTAACCCATAGTTGCTGCAGTTGTTTGCATGGGCATGATAGTGCAGCAAGTGTGCCACAGCTCTGCACACCTACCAGACCCTGCCGCTGTGTCTTGCGCTCAGGGACTGAACCCAGACTCCTAGGGCAGGTTTACTTGCCTGAGCTGGCTGCAGTCCCAGGCTTCAGATCACTGTTTCTTCAAGGTCTAAAACTAGACATTGCTATAAACTGCCATTTGCCTAACTGAGACTTCGAGGAGGGGTGAGGGGGCTGCACAGACCCCATTGCTCTGCCATACCACCCCTTGCTGCAGGGTCAGGTTTACAGGAAAACCTGAGAAGCCTCTTCTGCCACTGTTAGAGGGGCATCTAACTGCCTTCCTGAGGGGCTGTGCTGCAGAGCCTGTACACTCCTTGGCATGCAAGTGTCCATCTCCTTTTGTATGTCATTTTCTCAAAATCACAGCCTGAAGGTATGGACCTTTGCCTCCAGCTGTCTCTGCCCTACTCTTAAACGCTGGCCCGGGGTCACTCCCAATGTGGCTTCTGCCAGCTCCAGTGCTGTTGGCTTTCTCCTCTCATTCACTGAGAGCACTTATCCAGGACAGTGATGTTGCAATAAACACCCTCCTGGGTGCATGACAGAGAGGGCATTACATTGACCCAGTCATCAAGCTCCTGGGACATAACGAATGGCTGAGGAAAGCCATTCCCCCACATCTTTCTGCCACGGCTGGTCTCAGTCCGAGCCCAACCCCGGCAGCCTGGGCTCCTGCTCCCCTTCTCAGCTGGAGCTGCTGCCTGCTCTGCTGCTGCTATGCGGCCGGTGCCAGCAGCTCCTTGTGCGCAGTGCACAGCCTGCCAGCCAGCCCTGCCTGCACTGGGCCCAGCCCCGCACCGCTGAGCCCGTCAGAGACTTCGCACAAGAACGTCTGGGGGTGTGTGCAGGGGATTTATTTATAACCTCTCTGGTTTCACCTGTCTGCTCAGTCGTAACAGTCCCAGACACGCTGCCTTTCCTCCCCCGTTTTCCATATGCTAATGCTTTCCTCTCACCTGCCAGGGGCTGCTAATAGACTTGTTCATGTCAGTGTGATAGACAGCCCTTTAATTTTCTCCTCCTGCAAACTGTGTGGCTCCAGGAGAAGGAGGCCATCTGCCATAAGAGGCCTCATAGGCCAGCAGGTTTCCCAACCACTGGGGTCCCTGGAAGGTGGGAACTGACATCTGGTTTGGGACAAGGCCCTTGCTCCATGCTGTCATGCCCCGTTTGTTCCTAGTGTGTAGCTGGGGATGGCAGGATGCTGGTCTTCACCAACATTTGGTGTGTTTGCAGTCTCTCTCACAGTCTTCTGGGTCTGCAGCAGGGCAAGGTGGGACATGGCCCATGTTTACTGGCCCTCATCCACTGCCACACCGCTCGGTGCCAGTCCCTGCAGGCAGCGGGGCCTGGGCTGCACAGGCCCGGGGCTGGCACCGGGCCTTAGGCCTGGCTAGCTGGGGCCACCTGACAGCAGAACAGTGCCTTGGTACAGGCAGGGAGGGCCAGGCACAGACCTCGGCAAGGTCCTTCAGCTCTCCTGCACACTGCTACCCGCAGGACCTTTCCTGCTCCTGTCCCCAAGCCTGCCAGAAGGTCCGAAACCATCCCCAGGTAGATGCTGCTCGCCTGAGAGAAGCAAGCTCTCTGCCTGCCTGCTTGCACTGCTCCCTCTGCTTTCAGTTCCACAGATCCTCAAGCCAGGGCAGTTCTCGTACTGTCCCTCACTTTGGTTTAGGGGCCCTCACTAATCTATTTCTTTCAGAAGGGTGAGCATGAACCTCCATTTGTCACCTCTGTGTCTCCCATCCTTGCAGGGGTCTGTGCTGCCCACTGCCCTGCATTGAGCCCAAATGCTCCCCACTCCCCTCTCCCAGCTGCTGAAAGAGCCCAGTGTCCTGACCCAGATCCTGCAATGAGCTGGAAATGTGCTGGGAGCCAGCACCCCCTGCTCCTGCCCTCTGTGTAGAACTGTCCCATCCTGCAGCCCCACACATGCCTGTTGGTCTTTGTTAACTGACGAGCACTGCGAGCTGTCCTTCCGCTAGGCTGTTAATGGGGTAGGGAGGCAGTGACTGCTTCCATCCCACCCCACCTCCATCCTTTACTGCTGCTGTTGCATTTCAGTGGGTCCTGGGTGGGCAGGGAATCAGTGGGTGACTCCCCACCCCCAACCCCACTCCCCACCCTTAGCCACATTGTGGGGCCCTGCTCATGCTCCACAGTGGTGCCTTTCCCAACAAGCCTGCCTTTTCTCCTTGGGCCTCACTGGACATAAGGCTGTTTTTCTCACCAGATAATGCCCATGTTGAACACCTCCCTCTGGACCTTTTGAGCATCTTTCATTTCCCAGCCGCTATTCCCTTCCCCACCCTCCCCCACCCTCCTTTATTTTTAAATTAAAAAGAAAAAAAAAATGTTTCCATAGGAACTTGGTGAGAGGCTGATATCCCGACCTCATTATTTGCTCGGTGAAAGGAACTTTATTTTCGTCTGTTTGTGTACATTGTCAGATTTTGGCTAAACCTACTTTCCTGACTTTGTACAGTGTGTTCTTTTAAACTTCATTTCAAATGCATTCATCCAGTGGCTTAATTTATCCCATATTGTGATCAAATTTAGCTGAAAGTGATCTGCTTTGCCAATTTTGAATATTCATCAGATGCCTCATTCATTCACTGAAGCAAACCCTGCTCAAAGCAGGCGGCTGTGTCCGCAGCAGCCTCTGTGGTATGCTGGCAAGCGGGACATTTGCTCAGGGCGCTGCCTTTCCTCTTCCCATTATCTGCTGCAGACACATCCCCTGCAGCCTGCCACTGGTGCTAGTGCGAAGGCAAGCTGTGTGCTCACTGGCTGGCAGTGCTGGCACACCGGGAGCCTTGCACCACGCTGGCTGACTCACCGGGAACAGCCGGTCTCGGCACGGGCTTCTTGGCGGCATGCTGCAGTGCAGCACGGCGTGGTGCAGGGCCATGGTCACAGGGCTGCTGGTACCATTGATTTTGGACCCATCTGAAGCAAGGGGAAAGGAAGCTGCCCTGCCCAGAGGGGGAATCACAGGAGATTAAGAGGTGAATGGGGTGTATGTCTTTGCCAGGGCCACCAGTAGGGCTTGGAGGTGGTTGAGGACAACTCTACTTCCCTCCATGCCTGTTTGGGATTTGTGCACAGACAGGATCTCCCAAGCCCCTCCTCATGATCCAGTTGGCCCCTTGTTTATCCAGAGGGTTTTATCCTCTTGGGAGTGAGTGAATGCACAGGGAGGTGATTCTTCCCCTCTGCTCCACTCTCATGAGACCCCACCTGCAGTGCTGCATCCAGATCTGTGGCCCCCAACATAGGAAGGACATGGACCTGTTGGAGGGAGTCCATGTGGGAGGGCCACAAGGATGATGAGGAGACTGGAGTACCTTTCCTATAAAAATAGGTTGATGGAGTTGGGGATGTTCAGACTAGAGAAGAGAAGGCTCCAGAGAGTCCTTACAGCAGCCTTCCAGGACCTAAAGGGGGCTACGGGAAAGCTGGGGAGAAACTCTGTGCAACGGTATGTAGTGGTAGGACAAGGGTAATGGTTTTAAACTAAAAGTGGGTGGGTTTAGATTTGATGTAAGGAAGACATTTTTTTACTCAGAGGGTGGTGAGGCACTGGCACAGGTTGCCCAGAGAAGCTGTGGATGCCCCATCCCTGGATGAGGCTTTGGGCAGCCTGGTCTGATAGGAGGTGTGCCTGCCCGGGGCAGAGGGGTTGGAACTGGGTGGACTTTAAGGACCCATCTAACCCAAAACTTTCTGTCATTCTATGGACTCGATAACCAAAGAAAAATTCATGAGACCTTTGGGGAAACATGGCCAGCTGGCCAGCAAGGGGCATATACTGTGTTTTCCAATAGTCCCCAGCTGGTGCTGGAAGACAAGCTGCCCCTTCCCAGTTACTATTTCCCCCTCTTCTGGGCTTGTCTTGGCTGTGACTCTGTCTGCACAAAGTGCAGAACAATGGTACCCGATCCCAGCTGCGTATTAGCAGTAGTGAAGGTGGACTTGTTCTTTCTGTGGGGACACTGCACCTGTTTGGGCAAGTCCTGCACTGCAGGAGGCAGCACCAGGAAGCCAGCCCCTCTCTGCAGCTCGGGAAGCTGGACTGCTCGCTGTGTGGCTGTGAAGAAGGGAGGGCAGGCAGCCCTAGTCACCATTATCCAAGGTGATCTTTATTGGGAAGGATTTTGTTTCCACCTTTATCTTCATGCTACAAGCAACACGTGGCAAAGTGGAAAGACAATGACTCCGGCACTGATACTGAGGTTTTAGAAGGAGCTTTGGTATAGATTGAATTGAGAAGATACAGGATTGCCCCATTCCCTGCTTTACCTTTGTCTCTATGAATCAGCAGTATCTTAAGGTGAAAAAGCCTGTTTGAAAACTGGGATGAAACAGTTCTGTTCACTAAATATTCATGAAAAAAATTCAAAAGAAAATCTCAGAAGTGGATTGTTTTGACATCTAAGTGCCTCACCCCTCTCCCCACACCTCATCCTCTGAGACCCCAGGGGCTGAAGGAAGGAAGCAAGGCAGGACTGCCTGCACCTTAGAGAGACGCATTCCCGCAGCCACACCAAGGGGGCACTGCCTTGTCCCAAGCAGAATGGCCCTATTGCTGGTTTGCAGCTGAACATGCATGTGATGCACCCACAGCTATGCAGCAAAGCGATATTAGATTCAGGGTCTCATGGCTGTTATATGATGCTATTCCACCAAGCCATGGCATGTCCTGGATAAATTATGCTTTCAGCCTCGGTCTCTTCATCCCTAAGAGGCAAAGTCCAGTAAGATCTGGATAATGGATAAAACTGATCCTCTTGGTAAATTTTGCTGGAAAATAGGGGTACCCGAGGTGCCCATGAGGTCTTCATATGTCAGGGACCAGTCTGAGAACTGGATGGTGGGCTTCTCCATGGCAGTGCTCAGTGCCTTCAGTCAGTCAGTACAATGCTTGCTATGTCCTGTTCTCCTCCTGGGAGAAATGAAATTAATTAATTCATAACTAAATGGGTTTGCAAAGTGCTTCAGATTGGAAGCTGTGGGAGTCCCATGACTGAGGAGCCAGCTGGGTGACAAACGTAGTAGTTAAGCTTGCTTTTCAGTGTTGGGGAAAAAAAAAAAAAAGGAAAAAAAAAAGGCTGAATTTGCTGTAAAGACTTGGGGAAGGTGTAGAGTAGGAGAGAGAGGATATATATGTTTGTAAGGTCTCAGGAATCTACAAAATATCAGGGTTCCACTCTTTCCCCTTCTCCCTTTGGTGTGCAGAGCAAGAACCCCACACACCTGCAGCACTGCATAAAGGTGTGGGTTTTGGGGATCTGAACAGCCCCAGGCAAACACCATGACCAAAGGGAGTTAGCAAAGCCAGAGGCAACATTTGTAAAAGGGATTGAGACATTTGTGCATCATCTTTCTCTGCAGAAGGGCTAGCATGAGATGCCCAGTGAATTCAGAAATTCATGCATGTTGCTGCCTCCAAGTCTCCCATTTAATCCATCTCTCGGTATTAATGTCACTTTACAGCTCTTGCACTAGTGTTGCGCTGCCCCTAGAGACTAGAGATTACTGAGAAGGAAGCACACTGGTGCTTTGTTATGGGCTCCCAAAGCACTGTGCCACCTTACACTAGCTGAGCATCTGCCCCTAATCTGGTTTAGCCAAATACAGCTCAACAAAAACACTAAGTGGATTGATTCTTATCTCTTCTCCACTAACCCAATCTGTGAATTAGATCTGCCTGTTTTTTTTGCATGGTGTACAAGTCTATCCCTGAATCATTCAGGAAATTTGTACTGTCAGGCTGCCTTGGTGGCTCAGCATAGTCCCAGAGCTGGCTGGCTCCAGCTACCTAATGCCAACCA